>NC_081405.1:585535935-585839060 GCF_030272615.1 Cryptomeria japonica | reverse complement strand
GGAAGAATGAACTTTTCAAAGCTCATTTGTGCATTCAACTTTTAGAGATTTTGCCTTTGACCTCCAAACTTTGTGCCTCCATCCTTTCGAGCTCCTTTCGCGTTCTTGGGCAATTTTTCTTACCAAGTTGGTGATTTTTCTCACCCTCCTTATTGTTTTCTAGTTTAGATGTTCTTGTCTTGCATTTTTTCTTGTTTTTCTTCTTGTTTTTCATTTTTGTCTTATTTTTCTTAGTTCCCCGCATGCCCTAGTCTTACTCGGGAACCCCGAATCCCCGATGTTCCGGGTTAAGTTGATTTTCCCAAACCCTAGAACCCTGAAGTTTTGGGGTTAGTATTGTTCCTAATGATGCTGGAACCCCGGAACCCCAGAGTCCTGAATTGACCTTTTTGATTTGCCACAAATCCTGAAACATCGAAACCTTGAAGTTCTGAGGTTCGTTCCTTTAAGCCCAGCCTAATTAAGGCCTTTTGGTATCCAGTGCACCCAACCCAAGATCCCATAGTGAGCCTCATATATCAAGCCTAGAACCCCGTAGTTCAGGACCCATTTGCAATCCATCAAACCTAGAACCCTGGAACCCCAGAGTTCTATACTTCATTCACTGCACCCAACTCGGAACCCCAGAACCCCAAAGTTCTGGATCTTTTTGTTTTAAATCTTATCTACCCCGGAGTCCTGAGGTGAATGAATTTTTTCATTTTTTGTACAAGGGATTAACACTTGTTTCCTTCTTGCAAATTAAACCAATTAGATGGCCACAACTTCCAGCAAGAGAGGCAAATACATTGACCGATTTCCTGCAACCATGAAATACCATTATGAGGGGCAAGTTTATGTTTTAAAATTGGATGACCAAATCAAATGGGTTACACATATCGAGGTTGCACATATTGATATCGAACACATTAAGATTAAGCTAGAAAAACCAAGGTTGGAAGCCCCACTGAGAAGGATAAAGAGATCAGACGTAGTGGAGGCTACCATCTTCCCGCAGTTGGTAAAGGCTCCGGAGTTCATTATGACAATCACCCAATTCTATGACCCTGATTCCAAGAAATGCACAAATGCACAAGGTAAAACAGTAATAGATTTTTACCCGGATATGTTGGGATTTTTGTTCGGCATCCTCACCAGAGATGATATATTCCTATCAACTAAAGAGGAAGCCTTGAGTGTATGGAACAAAAATGTGACCTCAAACAAGAGACACATGAATGCAAATTGGTTAGAAGAGCAGAGGAAAAGGGGCTTAAAGGCCACAAAAATATTGAGGCTAGACTTCAAAGAGCCTCAGAGAGACCTAATCATCAGGTTGACCATGACCTTTGGCAAACCTGACTACAAACAGTTTCACCCCTGGATGTTTCAATTCATGACCACCATCCTCATGGGGAAATAATACTTTGATTGGGTCCAGATCCTTTATGACAATATATGCAGACAAATGAAGGAGGTCCACCAGACCAAAAAATTATTTTTCACCTCCTATGTCATGTGGGTGGCTGCAAGAGCTGGTAAATTTCTAGGCCTATAGGTGGAAGGTCAAGTTGGAGATGAAGAAGGACAAAAGAAGGTCTGGGAATATTATTCCTAAATCCCCTTCACTAAAGCAAAGGAACACTTCAAAAGGACTAATTATATAGGATTAGCTCGGAGGCCATGGCCATCATCCAAGAATGGGTGTGTTGGTTTATTCAAAACTGATGCTCCACCTACATAAGGGTAAGTGGGTTTACATGGAACCCAATGTTGCTGCCAAGGTAATGCAATGATCGAATCATCTTGTTAGGCAGCTGCTAGGCCTTCAATCCCTCCTGTCATCCAAGCATAAAATAGGGATTGATTATTCAGTGACCATTGGGTATTTCTCTTGCTCAAAGATACAAGTAGCAAAGATGGTAGAGCAAGAGCTCCATGATTTGAACTTAAAGGAGTTTGATTATGCTAGGGAATTTTATGATCCCTATAGGAAACTCAATCAAACTATGCCTAAAGCATATGAGGGACATAAGCCGAGATTGGAGGATTTTTGTGCAAACCTCCAGGATAGTTTTGAAGTGAGGGAGAAGAATTACAATAGATTACTTGTACCCGAAATAAGGGATTTTTATATTGAAAATAATCTCCCTAAAGACCTGAGGGATGATGGAGACTTTCTTGATGTTGCATACAAAGAGCAAGAAATTGATAAAAAGGCTCTCTCCCCTATAAGGTGGTATGAACATGAAGATCTTAGTATAGACAAAGTCTCCCAAGTGGCCATTAATAGGACCAAATAGTGGCTCTATTTAAGGGTTAGGCCAAGTGCTTCAAAGGGGAAGCAGAAGGAGTCCACCTCAAGGGTACCCCAATCAAGGGATTATAAGGAGTATGATCAAAAGAAAAGATCGATCTTGAGGAAAAATATATCCACTGACTCAGATGAAGCAGTTTAGCCTTAACATAGCATTGACGACTTAATGGCAAAGCTTCATGTGGAAATAAGACAATATGAATTATTGAAGAAGGCTGCAGACTGAGGAGTAACAGATTGAGTAGGAGTTGTACCACGCACTGAAGTTCTTCCTTTAAGGATAGCTATAGGATAGACTGCAGGAGAAGGTACTGAAGAGAAATGAGAAACATAAATGGATGAGGATGTGCCAACTCAGTCTCCTCCAATAGCTACAACATAGGTCCTAGTTACCAATGCTCCTATACCACCACCAGTTGATGCAACCATAGTGTCTCCTAGGAAATAGGCATTTAGGCCTACCAACGAGAATGTAATTATAAAAAATATTGAATCAGACTCTGACCATGAAGAGGAACAACCTAGGGAACAATAGTCACTTGAAGGGGAGAAAGAATGAATTGAGGTAGAAGATTTGTTGAATGAAATATTAGGCTTAACCCCTCAAGACCAAGAACACCTCCTTAAGGATATAGCTATGGGCAAAGGTATGATAAAAGTAGGTAAGGAGGGGAGGACATTCAAAGAAGAGGTCAGTGATAAGTTGGGAGAATTGCGCAAGAAACAACAACTGAATGTTGACATTGCTCTCCAAACTAATATGGTCAGCCAAGTTGCTTCACCTCAAGATCCTAAATAGACAAAAGCAACAGAGAGTGATGAAGCAGAACAATAGGCAGACATCCATATTGTAACTGCTGACATAGTGTCACATCAAGGTGACAAGGATAAAGATATACCAAAATGGCTCGAATTCACTTTTGAGAAGAAGAAAAGGAAAGTAGAGCTACCTAAAGTTACACTACAACAAGAAATCATGGAGGAACCAAGAAATGTCAAGAAACCTAAGGTTGTACATCATTTGTTGAGAATAGGTTCCAGTGAAGTGGTTGCAGATGTGATAGTTCCACTTCACACAGAGGGTCAAACCTACCCGAAATACCAAGTATCTCAAGTAAAATTGGGAAAGCTAACAAAGTGGGGAGAGTTGGATACTTTGGAACTTGCCACCAGTGTCCTTAGGGGACTAATAGAAAAAGAACATACCTCCTACATAGAGCTTAAAACATAGCTAGAGCAATAGAAATAGTTGCTGATAGAGATGGGCAAGCCATTAGATACTTGGAGGAATGACAATCTACCATCAACCTCATTACTCCCAGAGGAAGAGGTAAAAGCATTAATGGACGTAAGATAGGTAGCCACTAAAACAAGGTCGTGGGCCCAAGTTAATGCCTCAAAAATTAGATTGTTTTTGCAGAATACTATGAAGGAGTATAAGGAGGCAGTATAGGTGGGAGGAGCATTAATTCCTTCATCTCAACAATGGGAGTGAAAGCTCAAAATATTTAGTAAACATATCTGAATTTTTAATAAAATTTTGTATATAGGAGAAGAGGTAATCATGGAGGAGGACCTTTTGGGTGGTGATAGTATTAAAAACTTGCAGTCTTATGCATACATTTTGGAACTGAGGATCGAGATGCTTCAGCAGTATGTGAAGGATGTGGCAGACATCCAGATTCCTCTCCTCAAGGTAATTTTGAAATATGAGGATTTTGTAAATCATCTACTCAGAATTTTTGGATTAGGGATAACTGATACATGGGTCATGGAGCCAAAGAAATTATTAAATTAGTGGGATGCATATGAGGCCCAACATTTGTAACCTCCAGTTCAGTTTGATGTCACACTGATGGAGAGATACATAGACCTAATCACCCAATGTCAAGAGGCAACAAAAACAATAGGGGAATTGGAAAAGAAAAGAGAGAAGCTAGAGGAAATTTTGAAAAGTATAAATTTAGAATCAAGCATGTTGTTGATCCTCCTACTGAAGAAGTTGCATGTATTATTAATAATTATAAATATTATAATAAGAAGTAGAAGATGAACCATACAGTTGCTAAAGATAGAAGGATTTATGAGAAGAGATTTTGCATGACTTCTCCACTATCACTCTGATGGCAGTTCCAACTCCTGTTCTAGGTTTGAACAAAATTTTGCATGACTACAAAAGCTTGGCTCATACAACATGTTGTTCGTAGTGCTCACTGAAGCTTTTTTTCATAGTAGTTAACTGGATTCTAGAGGAAGAAACTTGCAAGTTAACCGCGACTCCTAGTTTTGAGTTCTTAATTTAGATTAGATTCATTTCCTAGAAAGTACGGTAGAAAACTTTATAAATTGAGAAGTTTGATTCATTTGTAAGGGTCCACAAATTGATGATTTGAGGCCCACTTAGAAATTTAGATTATTTTACAGATTGATATGAACTTGAGTTATTTTTGTTACACATTATTTAAAATTAATAGAAGAAACAACTTGTAGATTGCCTAATCTACGCATATATTCTATGAAGTTGTTCTTTTTGATCTAGTAATGTCTATTATTTATAATTAGTAATTTGTTCTGATTTTCCATTTATTGCTTTATGAATCATATTGTGCACGTAAGTGGTGTATGAGAATTATTGAGGTAGACAATATTTTGGTGATATTCTTTCCATGAGTCTGTGAAGTTGCTGACTTTGCAGGTTTACTAGAGGTCCGTTGTTGAATGCTAATTTGGATAATATCTGATAATTTTGGATTGCAGGGAACTAATTGAGTAGCTTGTTAAGTTGTTATTGAATTGGTTTCATTGTTATTTTCTTGTTTCCTTATCTTTCATAGTTTTATTTTTCAGAGAATCTTAAAACCATAAAAATACAAAAAAAAAAGAGGAAGTTAAGTTATTAACGATCAGTGGGATTTAGTTTTAAACAACAAGCACCTTAACAGGTACAACCACATCAACCATTGGGTTGTCCATCATTTTCAAGACCCTACTATAGAGACCTTGGAGTGACTAGTTCCCTAGAACTTATTGCTTTTCAATTGAGGTGGTGAGTGTTCACATTGGCTACCTGATTGTTGGTGAGTGTCGAAATAGTTGTCAACAGAAACTGGCACTAGAAGGAGGGCCTTATACTAGTCCCCTCATTGATTAACCACATATGGTACTTCCAGGAGATGGATTGCTTCTCTTTATGCTACCTAACCTCAACTATGAGCAAGACGACATTCTTACCCAGCTATACAATCTCGCTTGGGATAGTATAAGAGATTATAACGATTGGTTACGAGCATGACAAGTCTTGGACAATGAAAGATAATGGACTATACGTATAGAAGTAGAGGTACAAAGACAACTTCTCCCACATGAAAATCCCCAGGAAAATCCACAGGAAAACCCACAAGAAAATCCACAACCACCTCCTCAACTAGGGAATTGAGGTACTAAGTTGGATCATATATCCTCTTTCTCTCTCGAGAGATTCCATAAAGTCCTTAGGATTAGTTCTTCACCATCTGACTTAGTAGAGTTAGGACTTGCCACTAGGAGAAAGAGGAACAAAGCTAAGAGACAACCCTTAACAACCTCACCAGTGCAGTCATCCATACTGAACGTAGAAGATCAACTGATCCTTAGTCCTCAACCTGTCATTGCACCTTTTATGACTCAACATCCACTGTAACCACCTTCAATGGCCTACTTTAACCAATACCACACACCACTAGGAACTATACCATGGGGTATACATGACCTACCCAAAAACCCAGATAAATTTTGTAGCGAATTCTATTATTTGGGGAGCAGGACGACTGATGAGCACATTGAAGCATTCAAAGATGCAGTCGTTCGTAACAACATTGAACACAAAGATGTAGTATGTAGACTCTTCCCATATTCACTTGGGGAGAATGAATATAATTGGTATTTAATCCTACCGACAAATCCCATCAATGGTTGGGATGTCTTGGAGAAAGGTTTCATTAATCAATTTCGAGTGTATGTAGACCCTGGAACACTATACCATTAGTTCATCTCTCTTAACAAGTCATCAAATGAGCCTTTAACAACTTTTAATACTAGATTTCAAAGGGAATTCAAGAGATTAAAAGCTCCTTACTAGGTAGCACCCAACATCAACATTGACTCGTATCTAAGAGCTAATGACCCTTGGACCACTATGTTTATCAAGAAGAGTGTTCCCTAAGATCAAAGGGACACCTTGGCAAAAGTCTTTGCATTGGCAATCAGCATGAATCATGAGTTGAACCAAACACTGGGAGGGATTGGATACAATTTACCCATAAGAGTGAACCAAGGGAACTACAACCAACTCCCTGGCATACCCTTGCCTCTACATGTAGGAGCCCCAACAATGAACCCAGTGCCAATCTATGCATCCCAACCCTAGGCTAATCAACACTTTGTTGCCCAAGCTTTGACTTGGCAAAATAATACCAATACTGCTCCCACTCAAATGCAATATGTTGGTCAAGTACAAGGGGGAAATCAACAGTTTAGTAATACTCACACAGCAAGACAACCTCCAACTATGATGCCTGAAAGTCAAGGATCTCATATATCTATTGAAGTAGAAGCATTAAAGAAAATGATCTCCCAAGTTACTTCAGACTTGAGCCAGTTGAAGATGAATTCTCTGGGAAGGTATAACTAATCCTAACCATATAATAATCAATGAAACTACAACAACTGGAACCAAAACCAAAGGTATAACAACAAACCTTACAATAGGCAATTGAACATGGGTCCAAACAAAGGTGGGGTGAACCATGATCATCCCGATGCATGAGATAACCCAAATAACACACAAAGTGTTAACCTTGAAGATATAAATTTATTGACTAATTGGTGTAGGTTGCATGATACAGCTGCCCATTTCAAGGTTAATTGTGACTAGTTCAAAAAGATCATAAGGATATCTCAAGCTATTTCTCAACCAAAAGATTGCTCTAGTGACAAACTCGATAAAGTTAATGCCACAATGATGGTTGACACTTTCCTGTGCAAAGAGTTTCAAGCTCAAGCCGAAGGTGAACCATGTGTCTATGATGCTCAGGCCTTTCAGACCAAAAACAACTACAATCTGAGGAGTCAAGGCAAGGCTCCATTAAAAGAGCCACCTCCCCCAAAGGGTGGATTTGTACCTCCCGATGCCAATGCAAGCAACAATCCTCACCCTCCTCAGGATTTTCAAGGAGCACACCCTAGACAAACTCAAGGGAAAGAATATGTTTTGAAAGGATCATTTGATGTGAGCAAGGAGATGGAGAGGACTGCCACCATTGTGTCCCTAATGGAAGTACTAAGATATTGCCCTGAACAAAAGAAGGCTCTCCTTAGGAAGTTAGAACTGTTAGACTCACAGAGAAACAAAGTTAATATGGTTGACCTAAATGAAGTCAATGCCAATGTGAGTAGTGATGCAATTGAGAACCCACCATTTTTACTTAGTTTGAGGATATGTGGAAAGAATCTACACAACTGTTTGGTAGATTCAGGTGCTTCAAGGAACATATTTCCCTACTCTATATGTCAGAAGCTTGGTCTCAACCCAGTACTTGCAAACAGTAAAGTGGTACAACTAGACAAAACTGAGGCTAATATAATTGGATACTTAAAAGATTTATACATCCAATTGGGTGTTGATCCCCACATATCCCGTTACATCGACATTCAAGTGGTGGATATTAGACAGAGGTAGATGGGATGCTCCTTAGTAGGGATTGGTCAAAAACTTTGGGAGGATATTTCTCAACCTATTTTACATACTTATGGCTTCCATGGAAGGGGTCAGAAACAAGATCCGAATCGATAGTGAACCCAAGTTGAAGAAGTTAGTCACAGATTATGGGGCTCACAATGAGGTGGCATATGCTGAAGTGAGTCTAGGAGTCTATAGATTCAATGAAATCCTCTTTCTTTGCACTGACTCTTCCCCAGTTACGTCAAGTGGACATGACTACATATAGAGTGTGCGTCAAAGGATTCACTATAGCAGTAAAATAAGGGATGTGTTTGTTGGGAGATACTATGAAAATACAAGATTTGCTACTTCCAAAATGGTGTCGAATACATCATGTGAAGCACTCAAATATGTCATGTATACCATGTCAGAATAAGATTACAAAGTTGATGAGCCCCATCCCATGTGAAGATGTTGAACATATCCTCAACATGGAAGAAATTTAAATTCTAGGTTGCGAGGGAGTAGTACCCCAAACAATGGATCTTATAAGTAAAACTTCCCAGCCAAGAGAATGCAACAAGGAGATCTTTGTGGTTGAGATTTCCAAACAAGACAATGAGGATATCCCACCTAAACAAGAGAATGAGGATATCCCACCTAAGAAGGAGAATAAAGAAACCCAATCTAAAGCATAGCCTCTATCGGAATAGACTACTCCTAATACCCTTTAAGTACTCTTACAACCGGTAATTGAACAACCTCAGGTCTTGCAAGACCTTGAACTTGAGAGATAGCAATCACCTCTGGAAGTTAATCTAATCATTGGCCCTATGGCCAAGAATGTAAAGAAACCATAAGATGAAATATGGTTTTTAAAGTTTGCTGGGTAAAGATCCAAGCAAGGCGGTGGATCAGGCATAGAGTTAACAAGCCCAAAAGGGAAAATCTTTCTAGCCTCCTACCGACTCCAATTCCCTTGCACTAATAATATGATGGAGTATGAGGCCCTAATTAGAGGATTACTCTTCGCTCATAAGAAGGGAGCTAAATTCTTGAACGTGCAAGGAGATTCTGAACTGATGGTCAAACAAGTGCAAAGCCAATATGCATGTCACAATAAAAGGTTAGAAGCATATAGGAATAGAGTATGGGGTTTGGTTGAGGATTTTGATGCATTCAATATTCATCTTGTACTCAAGAAAGTAAACGGAATATCAAATGCATTGGCCATAGCAACAAGTACATTAAAACCAACAAGCCAATCCCCTTTGAAGAATTTTTCCATAGAGTTGGTCTCCACACCTATTGTGCCTGATAATATCAAACACTTTTAGGTTTTTGAGGATGACACCCATATTCTAGCCTTTCTTTTGAAGACCAAATAATTGATGATGGTAATGATGATGAAATTATGAATTTACCAACTAACGTTATTCCTAATGGTATGGTCACCTTAGAGATGCTTTTTGACTCTGATCCCAGGGTAAAAGTGAGATTAACAGTGGATTCAAATGCCAGGAAATATGAACCACATAATATTGGTCCAGAAGGCCAAGAGAAGATTGTGTATATTGGGAAGATTTGTACTCAAAGTGAAAGAGAGAAAATTCTACAAATCTTGAAATAGTTCATTGATGTAATAGCATGGGGGTACGAGGATCTAAAAAATTTGATACATCAATCATCACCCATGTTATACCCTTGAAACCCAATATAAAGTCATTCAAATAGAAACAACGACCAGTTAATTCACTGATAGAACCCTTGATTTTTAAGGAAGTACCAAAGTTTCTCTCTACTAAGTTTATTTTCCCGGTGCGTCACTCTACTTGGGTCAACAACTTGGTGCTAGTAACGAAAAAGAATGGGGAAATTTGGCTTTGTGTGGACTTTCACAACCTCAATAAGGCATCTGAAAAAGATAATTACCCGCTTCCTCCCTTGGACGAGGTACTAAAAATTGTCAATGGTTCACAAATGATGTCATTTTTAGATGGTTATTTTGGATATAACCAAGTTTTGGTGAACTATGAGGATCCTATGAAAACAACATTTACGATGAAGTGGGGAACATATGCATACCAAAGGATGCCATTTGGATTAATTAATGCTGGGGCAACATTCCAAAGACAAATATATGAGCTTCAAAGATTTGATTTGTAAATGTATTATTATATATATTGACAACTTGACTATATTTTCCAAGGTCAGAGAAGATCACCCGAGCCACCTCCGAAAAGTTCTAGAGAGATGTCGAAGATATGGGATTTCCCTTAACCCCAAGAAGTGTTTATTTGGAGTGGCTGAAGGAAAGCTCCTTGGCCATGTAATCTCTAGAAGGGGGATATCTATAGACCCAGATCGAGTAGAAGCATTGCTGAAATTACAAATTCTTGGCAGTAAAAAGGAGATGAGATATTTCTTTGGGAAGATAAATTTTGTCAAAAAATTTATCACTGGGTTTGTAGAGATAGTCAAGCCATTAAATGAAATGATGAAGAAGGATTCTAAGATCGAATGGACTACTAAAGAAAAAGAGGCTTTCACCCGGATCAAGAAATTCATCACTGAAGCTCCCATATTAACTAGTCCTAACTAAACTCTATCATTTTACATATATTCTTTTGCTTGGTTACACTCAGCAGTAATTGTTTTGACATAGAGGCAAGCAGGGGATGAGAAACCCATTGCATTTATGAGCTCCCTTTTCAAGAGTGTTGAGGTTAGATATTTTGCTCTTGAAAAACAGGCTTTCGCATTAGTAAGAGCAGTCAAGAAATTCAGGCATTATATCCTGAGGAGTAAAATCTACGCAATTGTACTTGATCAAGCGGTGAAGTCACTTCTTATGCAATTAGAGCTGGGAGAATGTCGAGGGAAACAGATGGAAATTTTACAAGAATTTTTTCTAGAGATGCATCCAATGAATTTAGTTAGAGGTTAAGGATTGTCTCAAGCTATGGCGACTGACATCTCTCAAATCTAGTGCCAATAGTATATGTTGGAGTCATTCACTCAAGACCCATGGTACATAGATTTGGTTTTTATATTGCTGAATAATAAGTGTTTTGAGGGGTTGATAGTCATGCAAAGATGAGCTTTAAGGCTCAAAAGTGCCAATTATATGATCAAGGATTTGACACTTTATAGAAATAATTACGAAGGTATTTACCTTCAATGTCTTGATCATCAAGAAGCACGTAACATGATCAAGGAATTCCATGGGAAGTATGGTACAAGTCATGGGTCGGTGGATACCACCGCACATCAAATTTTGAAGGTTGGATATTACTGGCCTAGTATTTTTAAGGATACTCATGAGCATGTTCATCACTATCATACATGCCAAACTGCAGCTTCCACAGAGAGGAATCCCACCATGCCTCTCCAACCAGTGTTTGAGGTTAGACCTTTTGCCCAATGGGGCACTGGATTTCGTAGGTGTCATTAATCCTAACTCGTCTACAGGACATATGTTCATCCTTATCACAATGGATTACTGCACTTGGTGAATGAAAGCCATTGCCTGTCAAAATGCTACTACAGAGGTAGTCTTGAAATTCATTAAAGAACACATCGTCACTAGGTTTGGTATGTCATTCGCTCTGGTATGTGACAATGGCCCTACTTTTACTTCTGCACAGTTGATGCAATGGTCATACGAATATAAGGTGGTATTGAAATTTTTGTCCAACTACTATCCACAAGGTAATGGAGTAGCCGAATCTACGAACAAGAACATCCTAGATATCATTAAAAAGCTACTCGAGAAAAAGCTCAAAGACTGGCATAATCAGTTGATACGCCTTATGGGCTAATCAAACCAGAGTAAAAACCACCCTGAGAATTTCTTCATATTACCATGTTTATGGCAAAACTCTTGTCTTCCCGATCAACTTACAAATTTTGGTCCTCCAGTTAATGAAAGAACTTGAAATTGAGGATCAGGTAGAGTTTCACCTCCTAAATCTATTAAAACTTGATGAAAAAGGGATTAATACTCTACAACACTTTGCCAAGAACCAAGCCGTTGTTAAGTGATGGTTTTACAAAAGGGCCAAGGTGAAAGCCTTTCGGATCTCTGACCTAGTCTTGTTATGGGACAAGGCCAAGGAGAACAAATGTGATCACCACAAGTTTGAAAGGTTGTGGTTAGGTCCTTACCAAATAGCCAAAATTTTAGGGGAGAACACCTTCAGGTTAAGCTCTTTGACTGGAGAACTTGTACCATTTCCTGTTAATGGTCAGTTCCTCAAACACTACTTCAATTAACCCCTAGTGAAGCTTGACCTGTTATATATAGTAGATTAGTTGTTTTTGTTTCATTTGCTTTGTTGCTTGTTTAAGTTTTTGCATGTTTGTTGTGTTTTTGCTTTGTTGCATGCCTATTTCCCTTTTTGTTTTGTTTCATTTTCTTTTCTTGTGTTGGGGTATATATATTTACTCAAAGATTCTAAAAGGAAGGTGTCCTTTGCATAACAAGTTGCTAAATTTTGAGAGACTTCGACTCTTTGCTATTTACAACTTCATTGTCATTTGGTTAATTTTGAAACCTTTGTCTGCACTCATTCAAGGTGGTATAAAATGGTTTAAATATGATTTGAGTATTTGACCCTCACTTGGAAAAGGCTAGCTTGATAACTTAGCACTACCATCACATTAAGATACATCAGAAAGTTTTGTAAGATATTAGATGAACTTGTTTCCAAGTGAAAAATCAGAAGTTGGGATGTTTCACATTATCCAGTGTTGTTCCCAACCTAGTGATCAGACTTTAATGTTTGAAAAGTTGCTTAAAAGGTTATTAAGGAAATAAGTCCTATATTCTATGATGTTTTCAAAAGGAAAAATAAAAAGAAAAGAAATGATCCTCTTAAAGCAACTAAAAAATGGGTGTTTCAAGTAACCTCCACCAAGGCTATGGACACTTGGCTGGCAGTGGAGAAATGCTTGACGAAGACCAAAGGTATCTCTTTCGGGGCTATAGATGCTTGACTACTAGCAGAGCTATGCCCAGGATGACCTTAAATGAAACACATTATTTTACTTCACCTACGTAGCTTGGGCCCAATTTCCTCTATTTATCTTCATTATTGAAAATGGTGGAGTAATAAATCATACGCACATACTTATGAGTTAATCCTATTCAGTTATGGACTTGGTTGTTTGTTCATTGGTTCACTCATGTTTTGCTCTTATACATCCTTTTGAAGGATAGTAGCCTTAGGCGTCAGGTTAACCAGAGATTCTGAAGTTCTAAATTGCCTAGAGTTACTTTTCCCAGATAGTCACCATTTGTTATGCCCTGCATACCTAACCCCCATTAGTTTCCTTGTGCTGAAAATATGGGTCCCTCTTTTGCTTTTTGTTTCTTGGTTTTATGTTTTGTTCCTTTTTCCTCGGAACCTCAGAGTCTCGAGGTCTCTTTCTTTTTGTTTTTTTCTTTGTCCACCTCAGAACCTCAGAACCATGGAGTCTCGAGGTTGGTCTCTTTATTTGCTTCTTACTGCACCTACCCCGAAACCCTAGAGTCCCAAGGTGGTGCCTTGTCTTGTCTATTTTACTTTGTCTACCTCGAAACTCTGAAATCCCGAAGTCCTAAGGTGTGTTTTATTTTGTTCATCAACCACAGAACTCCAGAACCTTGGACTCTCAAGGTTGATCATTTGCTCGCTTGTTCTTTCTCACCCCCGAATCCCAAAGTTTTGAGATGAGGTTTTTGTTCTTTGGTTTTGGTGTCGACCCCAGAAATCTAGAACCCCAGAGTCCCGAGGTCTTGTTGAAGACTTTTGTACGTACAAGATTTAGGGGGTATAAATAGGAAGAATGAACTTTTCAAAGCTCATTTGTGCATTCAAATTTTTAGAGCTTTTTCCTTTGACCTCCAGACTTTGTGTCTCCATCCTTCTGAGCTCCTTTCGCATTATTGGGCAATTTTTATCACCAGGTTAATGATTTTTCTTTCCCTCCTTGTTGTTTTCTAGTTTGGAACTTCTCGTCTTGTGTTTTTTCTTGTTTTTAGTTTTTGTCTTGTTTCACTTAGTTCCCCGCATGCCCTAGTCTTACCCCAAAACCCTAGATCCTTAATGTTCCGAGTTAAGTTGATTTTCCCAAACCCTAAAACCCTGGAGTTCTGGGATTAGTGTTGTTCCTAATGCACAATGACCATGGAACCCCGAATTGACCTTTTTGATTTTCCACAAATCCTGGAACACTGGAACCCAGGAGTTCCGAGGTTCGTTCCTTTGAGCCCGTCCTGCTTAAGGCCTTTTGGTATCCAGTACACCCAACTCAGGATCTTGGAACCCCAGAGTCCCAAAGTGAGCCTCATATATCAAGCTTGAAACCCCAAAACCCTAGAGTTCTAGACCCATTTGCAATCCATCAAGTCTGAAACCATGGAGTTCTGGACTTCATTCACTATACCCAACCTGGAACCTTGGAGATCTAGATCTTTTGATTTTAAAGCTTATCTAGCCTAGAACCTCAAAGTTCCGAGGTCCGTTCCTTTTTTGCCCATCCTATTTAAAGCCTTTTGGTATCAAGTGCACCCAACCCAGGATCCCAGAACCCCGAAGTCCTGAAGTGAGCCTCATATATCAAGCTCGAAACCCTCAAACCCTGGAGTTCCAAACCCATTTGCAATCCCTGAAGCTTGGAACCACGAAGTTCCAAACATCATTCATTGTACCCAACCTGGAACCCTAGAGTTCCAGATGTTTTTCTTTTAAATCTTATCTACCCTAGAACCCTAGAGTTCTGAGGTCATTTTTCTAAAAGAGAACTATCTACCTTGGAACCCCGGAGTCCCAAGGTGAATGAAGTTTTTCATGTTTTGTACGAGGGATTAACACTTGTTTCCTTCTTGCTTATTCAAGCGATTAGATGGACCCAAATTCTAGCAAGAGAGGCAAAGACATTGACCAATTTCCTACAACCATGAAATACCATTATGAGGGGCAACTTTTTGTTTCAAAATGGGATGACCAAATCAAATGGGCTACAAATAACGAGGTCAGACACATTGAGATCAAAGACATTAAGATTCAGTTGGATAAACCAAGGTTGGAAGACCCACTGAGAAGGATAAAGAGATCAGGCCTTGTGGAGGCTACCATCTTCTCGCAGTTAGTATAGATTCCAGAGTTCATTATGACAATCACCCAATTCTATGACCCTGATACCAGGAAATGCACAGATGCGTAGGGTAAACCAGTAATAGATTTGTCCCTGGATATGTTGGGATTTGTGTTCAACATCCCCACCAGAGATAGATATTCCTCTCAACTGAAGAGGAATCCCTAAGTGTATGGAACAACAATGTGACCTCAAACAAGAGGCACATGAATGAAAATTTATTAGAAGAGGAGAGGAAAATGGGCTTAAAGGCCATAGAAATACCGAGGGTAGACTTCAAAGAGCCTTAGAGATACATAATCATCATGTTGAGTAGGGCCTTTGGTAAACCTGACTGCAAACACTTTCACCCCTGAATGTTTAAATTCATGTCTGTTACAAGCTAGGGTTGCCGTTGCACCAAAAGATTGACCTGTCAATGCCCAATACATCCACTAGACTTATAGAATCCACAGGAGGTTGTTAAACCATGTCATGAATCCCTATGAGGGACACTGGCCCACTACCAACATTCCCCATCCCAGCATCACTCATCGTGGCCTACGTGATTTGAACCTATGACCAAGCTCTGTTACCACTTGTTACAAGCTAGGGTTGCCATTGCACCAAAATATCAACCTATCAATGCCCGATACAACCACTAGACTTATAGAATCCATAGGAGGTTGCTCAACCATGTCGCGAATCCCCATGAGGGACATTGGCCCACTGCCAACAATGACCACCATCCTCATAGGGAAACAATATTTTGATTGGGCCAAGATCCTTTCTGACAATATATGTAGACAAATGAAGGAGGTCCACTAGACCAAGAAATTCTTTTTCACCTCCTATGTCATCTGGGTGGCTGCAAGAGTAGTTAAATTTCTAGGCCTACAGGTGGAAAGTCAACTCGGAGGTGAAGAAGGACAAAAGAAGGTCTAGGAATATTATTCCCAACTCCCCTTCACTAAAGAAAAGGCACACTTCCTCTCCCTGTAACTATTAAGTTAACTAGAGACATAGTATACAGGATTAGCCTGGACGCCATGGCCATCATCCAAGAATGGGCATGTTCGTTTATTCAAAACCAATGGTCCAACTACATAAGGATCAATAGGTTTACAAGGATCCCAAAGATGTTTCCAAGCTACTCCAATGATCTAATCATCTTGTTATGGTATGTTAGACAACTGCTAGGCCTTCAATCCCTCATGTCATCCAAACATAAAACAAGGATTGATTTTTCAGTGACCACTGGGTATTTCTCTTGCTCAAAGATATAGGTAGCAAAGATGGTAGAGCAATAGATCCAAGATTTGAACTTAAAGGAGTTTGATTATGCTAGGGAATTTTATGATCCGTACAGGAAACTCAAGGAAACTATGCCTAAAGCATATGAGGGACATAAGCCTAGATTGGAGGATTTTTGGGAAAACCTCCAGGACAGTTTTGAAGTGAGGGAGAAGAATTAAAATAGATTATCTATACCCCGAATAAGGGATTTTGAAATTGAAACTACTCCCTAAAGACTTGAGGGATGATCGAGACTTGCTTAATGCTGTATACAAAGAGCATAAAATTGATAAAAAGACTCTCTCCCCTATAAGGTGTTCCACATATGAATATCTTAGTATAGACAAAGTCTCCCAACCGTTCATTAATAGGACCAAATAGTGGCTCAATTTAAGGGTTTGGCCGAGTGCTTCAAAGGGGAAGCAAAAAGGGTCCACCTCAGGGGTGCCCCAATCAAGGGGTTATAAGGAGTATGCTCGAAAGACAAGATCAAGCTCAATGAAAAATACATCCACTGACCCAGATGAAGAAGTTGGGCCTTAAGATAGCACTGATGACTTAATGGCAAAGCTTCATGTGCAAATTAGAAAATCTGAATTATTGAAGAAGGTTGAAGACCTGGGAGTAACAGATGGACTAGGAGCTATGCCACTTGCTGAATTTCTTCCACCAAGGATAGCTATAGGATAGACTGTAGGAGAAGGTGCTCAAGAGAAAGAAGGAGAAATAGAAATAGATGAGGATGTGCCCACTCAACCTCCTCCAATAGCTGTAGCACAGGTCCTAGTTACCAATGCCCCTATACCACCACTAGTTGATACAACCACAGTGTCGCCTAGGACACAAGCATTTAGGCCTACCATCCAGAATGTAATTATCAAAAATATTGAATCGAATTCTGACTAGGAAGAGGAATAGCCTAGGGAACAACATTCACTTGGAGGGGAGAAAGAATGAAGTGAGGTGGAAGATTTGTTGAATGAAAGATTAGTCTTAACCCCTCATGACCAAGAAGACCTCCTTAAGGATATATCTGTTGGGAAAGGTATGGTAGAAGCAGGTAAGGAGGGGAGGACATTCGGAGAAGAGGTTAGTGATAAGTTGGGAGAATTGAACAAGCAACAACAACTGAATGTTAACATTGCTCTCCAGACTAATCTAGCCTGCCAAAGTTGCTTCACCTCAAGATCCTAAATAGATAGAATCGGAAGAGAGGGATGAAGCAAAATAATGAGCAGACGTCCATATTGTAATTGCTAACATAGTGTCACATCAAGGTGACAAGGATAAAGCTATACCACAATGGCTCGAATTGACTTTTGAGAAGAAGAAAAGGAAAGTAGAGCTACCTAAAGTTACACTACAACAATCAATCATGGAGGAACCAAGAAAGGTAAAGAAACCTAGGGTTGTACATCATTTGTCGAGAATAGGTTCTGGTGAAGTGGTTGTGGATGTGGCAGTTCCACTTCACATAGAGGGTCAAACCTCCCCAAAATATCAAGATCTCAAGTAAAATTGGGCAAGAAAACAAAGTGGGGAGAGTTGGATAGTTGGGAACTTGCCACTAGTGTCAATATGAGATGAATAGAGAAAGAACATACCTCCCACATAGAGCTTAAAATGCAGCTAGAGCAATACAAACAGTTGGTGATAGAGATGGGCAAGCCATTAGATACTTGCAGGAATGGCAATCTACCATCAGCCTTATCACTCCCAGAGGAAGAGGTAAAAACATTAATGGAGGTAAGAAAGGTAGCTACTACAACAAAGTCGTGGGCCCAAATAAATGCCTCAAAATTAGATTGTTTTTGCAGAATAATATGAAGGATTATAAGGAGGCAGTACAGGTGGGAGGAGCATTAGCTTCTTCTTCTCAGCAATGGGAGCGAAAGCTCAAAATGTTTAGTAAACAGTTCTGGATTTTGAATAGTTTTGTATTTAGGAGAAGATGTAATAATGGAGGAGGACCTTTTTGGTGGTGATAGTTGTAAGAACTTGCAGTCTTAAGCATACATTTTGGAACTGAAGATAGAGATTCTTCAGTAGTATGTGAAGGATGTGGTAGATATCCGGGTTCCTCTCCTCAAGTTAATTTTGAAATATGAGGATTTTGTAAAGCATCTACTCAGAATTTTTGGATTAGGGATAACCGATACAAGTCTCATGGAGGAAGAGTAAGTATTGAATCAATGGGATACATATGAGGCCCAACATCTACAACCTCCAACTCAGTTCAATGTCACACTGATGGATAGATACACATACCTGATCACCCAATGTCAAGAGGTAGTAGAAACAATAAGGGAATTGGAAAAGAAAAGAGGGAAGGTAGAGGAAATTTTAAAAAATTATAAATTTAGAATCAAGCATGTTGTTGATCCTCCTGCTGAAGAAGTTGCATGTATTATTAATAATTATAAATCTTATAAAAAGAAGTAGAAGATGAACCTACAGTTGCTAAAGATAAAAGGATTTATGATAAGGTATTTTGCATGACTTCTCTGCTGACACTCTGATGGTAGTTCCAACTCCTGTTCCAGTTGTGAACAAAATTTTATATGACTACGAAAGCTTGGCTCATACAGCATGCTCTTCATCATGCTCACTGAACCTCTATTTCGTAGTAGTTAAGTGGTGTCTAGAGGCAAAAACTTGCAATTTAATTACAACTCCTAGTTTTGAGTACTTAATTTCGATTAGATTTATTTCCTAGAAAGTAGGGTAGAAAACTTTATAAATTGAGAAGTTTGATTCATTTGTAAGGGTCCACAAATTGATGATTTGAGGCCCACTTAGAAATTTTAGATTATTTTGTAGATTGTTATGAACTTGAGTAATTTTTGTTACACATTATTTAAAATTAATAGAAGAAGCAGCTTGTAGATTGCCTGATCTACGCATATATTCTATGAAGTTGTTCTTTTTGATCTAGTAATGTCTATTATTTAGAATTAGCAATTTGTTCTGATTTTCTGTTTATTGCTTTATGAATCATATTGTACACGTAAGTGGTGTATGAGAATTATTGAGGTAGACAATATTTTGGTGATATTCTTTCCATGAGTCTGTGAAGTTGCTGACTTTGTAGGTTTACTAGAGGTCCGTTGTTGAATGCTAATTTGGATAATATCTGATAATTTTGGATTGCAGGGAACTAATTGAGTAGCTTGTTACGTTGTTATTCAAATTGGTTTCATTGTTATTTTCTTGTTTCCTTATCTTTCGCAATTTTATTTTTCAGAGAATCTTAAAACCCTAAGAATACAAAAAAAAAGAGGAAGTTAAGTTATTAATGATTAGTGGGATTTAGTTTTAACGAGTAGGCCCCTTAATAGGTACAACCACATCAACCATTCGGTTGTCCATCACCGTCGAGACCCAACTACGGAGACCTTGAGTGATTAGTTCCCTAGAACTTATTGCTTTTCAAGAGAGGTGGTGAGTGTTCACATTGGCTACCTGACTGATGGCGAGTGTGGCAGGACCCAAAGTAGTTGCTACGAGATCCTATGAGTGGGTTTAATTCAAGTGATAATCTTTTAAAACTCAAATTGGGTTGGGTTGGGCTATAACACACTAATACAAGATAAATGATTATTTTAATCCATATAGGCCTATTGGAGTACTGCAACCATTGTTACAGGCTTGGTGGATCCTTTTGAGAGGGGACCACAGTACATGGTAGGCAGGGTGGATCGTGACATTAAGGCTATATGATGACACCCACCTAGTAGGTGTTCTGGTTCTCTCTCTCTTGTGATGTTATTTGATGTTGTTATGTGATATGTGGTTCTTGTTTATTGTTTTGGGGAAATCATGTCTCATGGCCTTAGTATTTCCCTAGTACTTGCGTGGACCTTATTTTTATCTCCTAGCAAAGGGGAGTGGACCTTTGTAGTTCCACGTGGTTGGGTGGTAAATATTTTTTTGAGGTATGTTCATGATATCTTTTGATGATGCTTCTTGATCCTTGTTTGAAGATGTTGAAGACCTTTCCTTTGAACTAGTACATTCAAATAATGTAAAGATTATTTGTAAGCCATATATGGCCTTATAATAAACATGTAATTTTATGAAAAACATTGTAAAAGGGAGGGTAGTTTATAGGAACTATGATAAGGGATGATTACTTTGTATTTGAAACAATGTTTTTAAAAGTTATGTTACCCTTCCTATCCTATCTCTTTATGATAATATTGTGTTGTTATGAAAATTGAGTAGAAGACATTAATAGAAACTACAATTTCATTATTATATATGTTGTTATCAAATGAAAAGTATTAATTGCATGGATGTTGTAAATAATAATCAAGGGGAAATGATGCAAAGGATAGTTATTCATTCTATAATGGGAATGGGATTATGGGAAATAGGATTGTTATGTACTTTTACTTTGGTCTCAAATGAAATGATAAAGGCTTTGTAGTGTATCAAATAGATAGTAAAGTTAATGTGTTGTGAAATATTATAACATGCTCAAAAGTAAGAAGATCATTGTATGTTTATTTTATGCACATTATGTTATGTGTTAAGTTGTTATATCTTTCAATTATGTTGATGAACATTAAAGGGAACCTGTAAGGGCGTTAAGTATGTTTAATTTCTAGAAGTGGTAGATGTATGTTATATTAAAAAAAAAAATTGTATCATATTTAGGAACTTTTGGTCTTGTTCTACCGGATTCCCTAGTGCGGCATGAAAATTGGTATCAGAGCCCTAGGTTGCTATAGTGGGAGCTCTAGGGTCTATTATGCTTAGTTAGATTATTTTTTACATCTATATATATCCTTCTTATGTTGCGTTACTCTCCCAAATGGTCCCTGTTACCCGTAGAGAAGCTAGGGATGGAAACCAAAACTCTACCTCTAGGTTTCAGCAAGAGAGTTTCCAAGGGGACCATGAGGGAGAACAATCCCAAGGTACCCATAGGGAAGAGAGAGATGAAAGTCAAAATAATGAATCTGAAGGAGCTCAATTGGGGCACATGATGGGGGAGATCCTCCAAAGGTTAGATACAATTGAAAATAAAGCAAAGCATGAGGAAGGAAATAAATCTCAACATCATGACAGGGAAAGAGATAGGAGCCCTAGGAGAGAGACAAAAAGACCAGATAGTGACTCTACTACTCACATGAGAGATTTACTTAGGGCTAAGATGCATCTTTTCTTTGGCAATGAGGGGGGATCTATAGAAAAAACTTGGATATTTGATCTTGAAAGATGTTTCAGCATGCACCCTTTTAGTAGCAATGTTAAAGCTAGATGTGCCATTATGCACTTAAGAAAGTTTGCTTCAACATGGTGGTGAATGGAGGAAGAAAAACTTCAGGTTAGCATAGACACCATTTCTTGAGAATTATTTTTAGAAAGCTTTAAAGATAGATTCATGTCAAATCAATGGAGGTAGGGTAGAGAAAAAGAATTCCATCACCAAAAACAAGACAACATGTTGGTTGAAGATTATGAGTGAAAGTTCTATGAACTTAAGCCCTTCTTGGGTTACAAGGAGGATGGACCTATGTTGGTGCAACATTTTATTAGGGGATTGAATGACCATATTTCTGGGGATGTAGCGGTCTTTGAACCAAAGAGTCTTCGAGATGCAATAGCCAAAGCCTTTCTGGTTGAGAGGAATGTTAATTTGGGTTTAGGAGGTCATTCCAACAATCGAGGTAATAGTGTTGGGGCCATCTCTACGAGGAACCAATATCAAGGGACGTCAGGCTCTAAGAATCAATAATCAACTCTCAAAGGAGGACATTTCTCACACAAGAAAAAGACTAAGAATTACAATCAGAGTGGTAGAGAATTTCAATACCGACAAAGTCATGGTAATTCTCGCACCCAGTAGAAGTATACCCCTCAACCATCCCAAAATTCTTAGAACATTAATAAAGGGAGTTACCAGCAATCGAGTGAACCATCTACAAGATTTTTTGTGAGAAACATGGGTTGTTATTCTTGCGGGCAGCATGGGCATATTGTAGTACATTGTCCTCAACTCACCAAGTCCCTTGCAAACCAGAATCAGGCAACCTCTGAACCCACAGTAGGAAATGCAGGCCAGTCCCATAGAATATTTATCGCAATAGAGAAAAGGCAAGCTTATCACCAAGGCATAGTTATTGAAACCACAGGTTCATTAAAGGGTAAAACTATATTTATTTTATTTGATTTTGGAGCAACTGATTCCTTCATATCTCCATCCTTAGTAGAGAAGTATGGGCTAGTGGTGGAAGGGCAAGGAGTGAAGTGGCAGGTAGAACTAGCCTCTGGGACCAAAATGACCATATATTTATGTGTCCAAGAATATGAATTGGGATTAGGACCCTTCACTACAAAGGTAGACCTTCATGTAATCCTTCTCGGCTCTTATAGGGTCGTATTAGGTATGGATTGGCAAGAGGAGCATGAATACAACATAGAGTGCAGAAAGAAAACTATATATTGTATTGATGATTTTGGTGAGCATAGAGTGATAGTAGGTATTCAGTGACCCATATCTCTCCATATGATATCTATAATGCAACTCAAGCGATGCATGTGAAAGGGATGTCAACTTTCTGCACTCCCAGTTAAGGATCTTGATGAAGAGGAAAGTAAGGAAGTAACACTTGATCACCCCTTGCTTCAAGAGTTTGCTGATGTATTTCCTAAGAAAATCCCAGGAATGCCTCCAAAAAGGGATATTCATTTTCATATAGACTTGGTACTAGGAGCGGAACCCATCTCCAAGGCTCCAAATCGCCTGAATACTCTGGAACTAAGTGAGTTAAAGTTACAATTATAGGAACTATTGGTAAAGGGTTTTATCAGGCCTAGTGTATCACCATGGGGTGCTCTAGTGATTTTTGTGAAGAAGAAGGATGGTTCTCTCAGGCTTTGTATTGATTAGCGATAACTCAATAAAGTTACCATTAATAATTGGTACCCACTACCCCGTATTGATGACTTGTTCGATCAAATGAAAGGGGCAAGATATTTTCCAAAATTGACCTTAAGTCAGGATACCACCAGCTAAGGATCCTCAAGGCTGACATCTATCGTACAACCTTCTGTACTCGATATGGCCACTATGAATTCACTGTGGTGCCTTTTGGTTTAACTAATGCTCCTTCAGTATTCATGAGCCTTATAAATGGAGTATTCAAAACTTACTTGGATAAGTTTTTGATAGTTTTCTTAGATGATATACTAGTGTACTCAAAAAAAGTGGAAGAGCATGAACAACATCTACGCCAAGTGTTACAATGCCTACAAGAGAATCAGTTATATACTAATGTTGAGAAATGTGAGTTCTCTCAAACTAAAGTTAAGTATCTTGGTCACATGATCTCAGGGGAAGGAATATCTGTGGACCCAACAAAGATTCAAGCCATAGTAGAATGGCCAATGCCCGCTAATGTCTCAAAAGTTCGCAGTTTCATGGGCCTAGCCAGCTATTATCGATGTTTTGTTATTGGTTTTCACTTCGGCTTTTTGGACAACCTTGTAACATGATTTAGGGACTCAGCTAAACTATAACACTGCTTACCATCCTGAGACCGATGGTTAGACAAAGTGAGTTAATCAGATTTTAGAGGACATGTTGAGGATGTATGTGATGGATCGATAGTCCGCTTGGGAGGATTACTTGTATCTAGTCGAGTTTGCATATAACAATAGGTATCACAGTTCCATCGACATGTCACCATATGAGGCCTTGTATGGTAGACCTTGTCGCACACCCTTGAGTTGGGATAGATTGGATGATAGGACACTTCTTGGATTAGAAATGTTACACGATATGGAAGTACAGGTTTAGGGTATCAGAGAACATTTGGCAACCGCACAAGATAGATAGAAGAAGTATGTAGATGCTCATAGGGTTGATAGGCAATTTGTAGTTGGTGATAGGTTATTTTTGAGGGTCTACCCTCATAAGAGCCCAATTTGTTATGGAAAAGGTTCTAAGTCAGCACCTAGATTTTTAGGTCCATTTGAGATCCTGGAGAGGATAGGACCAGTTGCTTATCGACTCTCCCTGCTGCCTAGCCTTGCACATATTCATGACATATTTCATGTTTCTGCTCTTAGAAAATATACTCTATATTTGACACATGTATTGGATTGGACTTCTTTATAGGTCGCAGATGGGCAAGTGGCTTTAGAGCTAGTACGTATACTACAACATCAGACCCTGACCCTCAAGGGTCGCACCATAGAGCTGGCAAGGGTCCAATGGGACCAAGATGATGAAACTTTAGCTACATGGGAGGATTTTGGCAGACTTAGAGCTGCTTACCCCTATTTGTTTATAGGCTTCTAGGAGTAAGCCTAGTTCTAGGGGGGAGGATGTAATACCCATCCTAGTGACTTTTCTTGGCATGGACATTATTTGTTATATTTGGTGATATTGGACTCTATATTTCCTTGTTAGAGTAGATGATGAGACATATTTAGTTATATTTGTACCTTTATGGTTCAATATGTTATTTGATGCATTAGTGAGTTAGGCATTTCATTGGTTTATGTACATGATTTCATTATCTTTTCATATGGCTACTATATTATATGTTTATTATCTCAAGCTAACAATGCTAACCCAATCATGCTTAGAATAGATTATTATATGAGACATCTATAGGATGAGGGGAGGTAGTCATAGTTCCTCTATGGAGACCCACACGAGGTCGCACTCCCCCTCCTTGTTTTTCATTTGTATATGGATATATATTTCTATCATTTTAGTGATGCAGGATTGTAGGTACTAGGCATCGACTCCACCTGGCTACACAAGTTTGAGCGTGCCTCTAAATCCTCGAATGTTGTTGTTGCGGAGATAACACCATGATTCCCACAAGTAAACCTATTAGACGTAGGTCTCTCGTTTAGGAAGATCATCCTATCTTGAGGGCTGGGCAATGTCATATTTATGATGGGTATTGGTTTCAGTATTTTGACTAGTTCTGATTTATGTTGTGCGTAATGATTTTTGTATAATGTTTGATTATTTCTTTGATAGGATACCTACACATTAAATGATTTAAGTGGCTTATGTTATGTTGCATTAAAAAGATGAAACAAAAGTAATATAGATGTATTATGTTATATTTATGGACATATATATATATATATATATATATATATATATATATATATATATATATATATATTCGTATATATGGGTGCACACATATATGCCTACATATATATATATATGTATATATATATATATATATATATATATGTATATATATATATATATATATATATATCTATATATATGTATATATATATATGTATATATATATGTATATATATATATATATGTATATATATATATATATATATATATATATATATATATATATATATATGGGTGCACACACACACACACACACACACACATATATATATATTGTGTGTGTATGTGTAATATAAGATTTGTTTTTATTAATTCTATATATTAAAAAAAGGATCAAATAAAAAGATCGAGGTTTAAAATAATGTTATCCTTGTCAATGAGTTTTGAACCTATGACTTCTCTTGTATGAGTCTTGATAGTTACCATTGAGCTATATGTGTTATTTGAGATTTTTATTTAGCTATCAAGTATTTAGCATAATTATTTCCATGGGGTATCTATTAAATTTTAAATAAACTATTATAGTTAGTGTTAATAAATAATACCAACTGTAGAGGTTGGAATGGTTGCTTCCCATAAAACAACCTCTCTAACTATACAAGTTGGTATTATTTATTGAAGTTTGTATTTTGGAGGAAGGGGTTGGTATTTTCTAGGAAGATAAATCAGAAGAAATTTGAAGGTTTAGGAGCAAGAAGAGAGATTTGTACAGGAACGGGTTGGATTTTTGCTTGTTCTTTCTCAAAATATTTTCTCCGTCGGACCCAAGGTAGGCCTCATTCCAAGAAGAATCCATGTGGCTTGCTTGTGTTGTGATTTTTGTGCTGTATGTTATGCTTGCATAATTTAAATGAATATTACATGAAAATTTAAATTTAAAAATATGAATATTATTCTAGAAATACTTTATTCTGCTTCTTTCCTTGTTTGTGTAAGGGATATGCTTTGGTTGGGAAATTCAATTTGGAGAAAATGAGTGTCATGTTGGGGAGTAATGACTCTTGCATTTATTTTATTTTTATTTTTTTTATATAAAAATTATTTATGATTTGTAGTGAATCAAATATAAAAATACATCTATAATTAAATGCCAGATCTCATCCAACAACTATTTTTCAAGTGTCAAGTATCAACCCAACATACAAGATTTCCATTCTTACAATTGTCCCAGTTTT
This sequence comes from Cryptomeria japonica, assembly GCF_030272615.1. NCBI lineage: Eukaryota > Viridiplantae > Streptophyta > Pinopsida > Cupressales > Cupressaceae > Cryptomeria > Cryptomeria japonica. Next base: position 585,812,346 of record NC_081405.1, on the reverse strand, counting down.
GATAGTTATGATTATGTTATTCATAATGTTCACTACAAATAAATTTTTTCAAATTGCTTCAATGAAAATGTAGAAATCTAGGTTTAATAAAACATATCCAAAATTTAGGGAAATCCAACAGTTCATTTGAACGTTAAGTTCCCTGTACTGAGACTAATTTTTAGTCAATAAAAAACTCAAAAAAAATTCATTGTTTGTGTCACTAGGGCATCAAATATCTTCCTCAAAATAAAACCAAATGATTCTAAAATAAATGAATATGAAAGATAACTCCAAATATTATAGTAATCCAAAATCTTTCATCTTTTAATGGTTTAAAATGAATTTATGAACAAACTCTTTTACACAACTCTATCAAAGAGGGTTTTAAATAGTTTTAAGAAAAATTATTTAAACTTTTATTATAACCTCTGGTTGAGGCTAAACATTATTTCAAGTTAAATATAAATCATTACACCATTTTCTCAAATATATTTCAGTCTTCACTCAAACCATTTATCAAAATAAATATCTATTAAACAACAAGGAAACATGGTTCAATTTTATGGGTTTTTGAGTTGTTCTTTGGGTTGCCTTTTCTTCCTAGGGGTTTGGGTGCTTTCTATAGTAGGTAACTATATTTTAAAGACCTATTATTCATGTATGTGAGGCGTTCATGATAAAAAAAGAAAATTAAGTGTTTTATATATGTTATGCATTGGCCACCTCCTTCTCATGCTTGATTGTGGCTTAGAGATAAGGGTCAGACTCATCCTTATGGTTTGGAGGACATGGGAAGTACTTGAACTTATAAGTTGATTATGCGAGATGAATTTTTTGTTTTTTTTGATGAATGTTTGAGTAGGATAACTAGATACCCTAGATGGGTGGCTCACTATAGGTTGCCAGGACCCAAAGTGGTTGCTAGGAGATCCTATGAGTGGGTTTAATTCAAGTGATAACATTTTAAAAATGAACTTGAGCTGGGTTGGGCTATAACACACTAGTAAAAGATAAATGATCATTGTAGTCCATATAGGCCTATTGGAGTACCACGACCATTGTTATAGGTTGGGTGGATCCTTTTGAGAGGGGATTGTGGTACATGGTAGGTAGGGTGGATCCTAACATTAAGGCTATATGATGACACCCACCTAGTAGGTGTTTTGGTTCTCTCTTTCTTGTGATGTTATTTGATGTTGTTATGTGATATTTGGTTCTTGTTTATTGTTTTGGGGGAATCATGTCTCATGGCCTTAGTATTGCCCTAGTACTTGTGTGGACCTTGGTTTTATCTCCTAGAATGGGGGAGTGGACCTTTGTGGTTCCATGTGGTTGGGTGGTAAATAGTTTTTGAGGTATGTTCGTCATCTCTTTTGATGATGCTTCTTGATCCTTGGTTGAAGATGTTGGAGACCTTGCTTTTGAACTAGTACATTCAAATATTGTAAAGATTATTTGTAAGCCATGAATGGCCTTATAATAACATGTAATTTTATGAAAAACATTGTAAAAGGGAGGGTAGTTTATAGGAACTATGATAGGGGATGATTACTTTGTATTTGAAACAATATTTTTAAAAGTTATGTTACCCTTCCTATCCTATCTCTTTATGATCTTATTGTGTTGTTATGAAATTGAGTAGAAGGCATTAATAGAAACTACAATTGCATTATTATATATGTTGTTATCGAATGAAAAGTATTAATTGCATGGATGTTGCGAATAATAATCAAGGGGAAAATGATGCAAAGGATAGTTATTGATTCTATAGTGGGAATGGGATTATGGGAAATATGATTGTTAAGTACTTTTACTTTTGTCTCAAATGAAATGATAAAAGCTTTGTAGTGTATCAAATAGATAGTAAAGTTAATGTGTTGTGAAATATTATAACATGCTCAAAATTAAGAAGATCATTGTATGTTTATTTTATGCACATTATGTTATGTGTTAAGTTGTTATATCTTTCAATTATGTTGATGAACATTAAAGGGAACCTGTAAGGGCATTAAGTATGTTATATTAAAAAAAAAAAATTTAGCATCTTTTGGAACTTTTCTTCTTGTCCTACTGGGTTCCCTGGTGGGGCATATCACGGGATCACAATCAAGCAGGAGACCAACACATGAGGAGGTGTTTGATATTAACAAAGGGTTCCCAACATGTGATAAAATTTCTCTAATATTTATCTTCAACTTTCTCAATGGTAGCATGCATAGGTAAAAACAAGGTCAAAGTGGGGAAATTTTCCACATCTACCCAACCATCATGGAAATGTTAAGAATTAAATGAGTTTCCACATGGAGTAAGGATCTATCAATATTTTGAAAGATGTGAAGCCCTAGGAACCATGGTGGATTTTCTTGTAGCTATGTCTACAAGCACATCCATGCACAAGCGGTTGCGAGGCATGCCCCATAGTATAGATAGATCATTGTTTTTCTTGCTTGCATAGGAGGATGCGTTGTGGAGATTTTGATCGTGCCTTTGATCCTTTCTAGGAATGGTCCAGTTATTCTCTCTGCTTCCATGGTTAGAGGGGCTGACTCTTGTGCTCCTCCCTTCTCCTTCTTGGCATTGTGGAGGAAAGAGGAGATTTGGGATCCGAGTGGAGTTTATGGTAGTTGGATCTACTATGGATTTGAGGTTTCACCTATTCTTTGGGCGGTTCTGAAGGTTTGTGGTTGTCTTATTTTGTTTTTTCTCTTGTTTCCCTTCTTTTTAGAGGGTTGTGTGAAAGCATTTCAAGCCTGGATTGGGCACTCTCTTCACTGATCTATTTGAGGTCTTTTTGGACAACCCTCTTCTTTCTCTCTGATTGTTTAGGTTTTGCAATGACTATCTTCAACCCTTGCTACATGTTGTGCTGTTGTAGGGGTCTTCTGTTCAGGGGGTTTGTATGACCTTGGTTTTTGGTTTTGTTTAGGGTTTCTTTGTTCAGCCTATGAAGTTTTGCTAGTTGAGATTGGGGAGTTTAATCTTGTGGGAGGGGTTGGATTCCCAGTGTCTTGAGACTGAAATGTTGTATAATGTTTTCTCCCTATTGAGGTGGAAACTATGGAGGAGTTTATCTGTAGGATACCTGTTCAATTCAGACCTCTTTTTAAGTGCAAGGTTTTGGGAGCCTTCTCAAAATCTAGTTGTCCAATTATGCTTAGTGGTTCCATCTCTCAGTTTCTAGACTTTGGTTCATGGCTAGAAGATTTGTTCTTTCTTTTGAAGGTCCTCCTCCTTTCAGCCCTTATTGAGGTGGGTCCCTATCTTATAGAGGTGGAGAGGTTTGATGTTGTTAGAGGAGTTATTTTTAGATGCTTTGAGGTTGTGGGTGCCTTTCTAAAACCCAGTTGTCTAGCAAAGCTTCATTGTGCCTTCTCTTGGTCATTGGATTTTGGTTTCTGGCCAGCAAATTGAGTCTCTCTACGGATGATCTCTCTCTTTTTATCCCCTATGGAGGTGGGTCACTATCTTTTTGAGGTGGATGGGTGTTTTCCTATTAAAGGTGCGGTCAGATTCTATGGGATTGTTGTTGTTTCTTTCTTGGTTTTGCGAGCCATTTTAAAACCTAAATCGAAGGTTAGGGGAGCCTTTTGAAAAGCCCCTTTCTTTTGTTTGGTTGGATGCTGATAGTTTTAAAGGGCCTAGCTTAGATCGTGATATTTTTTTGTTAAGGGTTGGCCTAGCCTTTTGTTGCCTGATTTTTCTGTATATCGATAGGGGAACCCGGAAAATCCATGATGTTTGGATGAGGGAGTCTATCAAATTCATCTGTAGGCTTAGGCTATGTTGCTAGCAAGTTTTGTAATTATTTTCTCTTAGTTTGGTTGGTTTATTTATGCTTGTGGTGGTGTTGTCTTTTGGCTGGCACTTGCCAGATTTGTTGAGGTGGTCTCCTAATTTTATTTACCTCTTTTTTGGCAGAAGTTTCATTGTAGTTTCCATATCCTAATAAAATATGAGGGTTTCGGGTCCCTTCAAAATTTGTTGTTTGGGGTTTTAAGTCCCCCTCAAAACTTGTTTCTCCCTTAATCAAAAATAGAAAAATGAGTGAGGCTTTGAATACTATCTATGTTGCCACTAATGGAATAATGCACAAGGTAGCTATGGGGTTTGTCTTTGGCCAAAGAAAACTTAAGAAAAAATCAAATAAATGGCTAAAAAAGGATAATCTAGAGGAGACCAAGAAGAATGAGGAAGAAGCGGGTCAAGAGGCTTGGCAGGAATAGAGGCTTAGCAATAATAGATAAGGATACTTATTAGAAACTGAGACATCCTCAACAAAAATTGGGTTGTTGTTCATGATATTGTGTTGGTCTCAGTGTTTTTTTACTTCTCTTTTCATGTTTATAGTTCTAGATAGCTTTCATAATGTTAGTTGTTTGCTTTAGGAGTGGCTTGCTAGTTATAGTAGTTATAGGTTTACTCTCTTGAATAGTATGGTTTATATTGCCTATGTACCCCCTCAGACTATTTTTAATTTTTATATGATTATTGCTGAAAATTCTTATATCTACTATTATCAGTTGATAGCTTATCTAGTTATGTTAATTCTAAAAATGTCTAGATGGATGTTATGGTTGTTAGGTCATGGTAATATGTTTTTGATTACTTACTAAGAGTTAGCTTCTAGAGTTTTGTCTAGATGTCTGGCTATGTGATGCCAAAAGTTATTCTATGGCTACTCTATTTTGTTGATTTTTGTTTTTCCTTTTGAGGGTTCAGGGCCCTTTCCTTGCTAAAGTATTTAAAAACAATATAAATAGAATTTCTATCTCCACTTCAAAAGTAAGCTAAATCTAATTTTATTCGACTAGAACCTTGGGCTATTCAAACAAAAATATTATTTCCTAGGATAAGAGATCAAGGTAGAATGGCTTGAATAAATCATGTATCTTCTATTATGTAGCCTAAACTTAAGGATAAGATCAAAAGAGATAGAGAACATCGTGAACTTTTTGACACTTTAAATGGTTCATTAATTGGATACCCGATTTAAAATATCACCTCCAGAAGTTAGGACTCCTAAAATAGGAAATATAAAAATGTGTTGGACATGTAAATGAGTTGTATAAAGGGAGTTACATGTGTTTGTGTGTGTTTTAAAACATCATAGAGCATCATGGATTGGAGATAAGATGGTGTCAATTTTTGGCTAGTTTTAGCCCATGGTTTTGTAATACCATTTGATAATTTCATGTATTGTATGTCCTATATATTAAGTGTATGAGATTGAGGTTGTGTTTAAGAATCTTATAGTTGTTTAGTAACGTTTGGATCTCAGATGGTGATACTCCAGTGAGAAGCTTTCTTTACAAGTATATTGTGCTTTGTTGTTAATTTTTGAATAATATTATAAGGCATATTTTGGAGTGTGGGATTTTTCTCCCAAAAGGGTTTTTCCCACATAAATCATTATTTTTTGGTATGCATTCTATTTATGTTTATTTCTATTAAGTTTTTGGAACTATTACATGTTCGAATATTAGAAACTAAAAATAAAATAGACTCCAATTCACCACAAGATTAGTACAGTAGCATAAATAGGTTTGTGATACCAATTAACTAATGATAAGGCATGAGGAGATGTATAAATATATGTCCCTATACTAATAGAAGGCTATATGAGAATCTAAATACACCACAAGATAATAGGAATAAGGAAAAGTGGACAATAAAAGAGCTAACATGTAATAACAATGAGATGTATGGAAATAAGATCCCAGCCTAAGAATTCTAACTAAGATCTCACATTTCCATTACATAATATTAGGTGTCATAAATAGGCTTAATTATAATCCAAATAGGTAACCTATGCACTTGTGTTTGTGATTCCTTTTTGTGTATAGAAATGAAATAGAGATTATGAAATATATGTAAATGAACTAAATTAAATGATATGAAATTAACAACTTTCAACAATAACAACTTGACACACAGCATAAAAAACTAACATGGTAGCTTAGATTTGGAAAGAGAATACATAGAGATACATGTCTCTTCAATTTGGGCCTAAAAATGTTGAACAATTTTTTAGGGCACCCTAGTCTGAGGGTGTCTCTGCACATAAAAAGTTTCAAATTTGCTGTCAAGAGGTCCTATAGGTCTCAAACTCTTTATTTGTTAATCTCCAGTTTGTCATAAGTCTTCTTCCACATCCGTAGTTTGATTTATTATAATATTTTGTTCTGTTTTGAACCGTATTATATGGAAAACCTCTATAAGTAATAAGAGGATTATCATTGAATAAAATTTTCTTTCTTGAATAATCTTGAAGGTTGTTGATAAAAAAGATTCTACGCAAAAGAGATAGTCAAACATTTCAGAAAGAGTTGTCATCAAAGCTGTAGCTGAAAGAAAAGAATTAGAGGTAAAAAGTTAAGGTAAGATTGTGGAATTGTAGGTTAAGTATTTGAAAAAATTGAAGAGGATTTACAAGAGTGTTGTTATATTGTTCTATTAAGAAAAAGTTTGCAGATATCGCAACAAATACCAACACTTCTCAGCCTCAAATTTCAATTTCCCATGGTAAAAATTATGATTTTTGGTTAGTGAAAATGAAAATATTGTTTTATTCTTCATTCAACAAGCAATGGAGGATTCATTGTTTCCAAGAGTTGATGCAGCAACCAGGTCTAAACAAGGTACTACCAAAGTGAAGGTAGCTAAGTTACAAACTTTAAAAAGAAGCTTTGAAAATATTTATATGAATGGGTCTGATTTTATAAACCATTTCTTTACTGAAGTAATAAATATTGTTAATCAAATGGGAACAAATGGGGAAAGAAAAATTGATCAAATAGTGGTTGAAAAAGTTCTTAGAAGTCTTCCTAGTAGATTTGATGCAATTGTAGTTGCTATTGAAGAATCAAAAGACTTAATTTTTTGTGGATGAACTATTGGGTATTTGTTATCTTGTGAATCTAGCATAAATAGAAACAACAATTCTTGTTCATAAAATGCTTTCAGATCTTAGGTTTCATCTAGGAGAGGAAGAGGAAGAGGAAAAGGAAAAGGTGGACTAATGAGTATAGATCAAGGAGGAAGGAATAGCCAGTTCAAACATACTTACAATAATAGAGGATGAGGAAGAAACCAATTTCAAGAGAAAACACCAAGGTTTGATAAAACTAATGTTCAGTGTTATTGCTATAAGAAATATGGTCATTCAGAAAATGAATGTAGGAAGAAACAAGAAGAGATTGATAAAAATAGTGCAAATTATTCAAGTGTATTTGATAATAATTTTGGAATTTTATTCATAACTTGTATTGTTTCTCAAGAAAGCTCTATATAAATATAGTTTCTAGATAGTGGTTGTAGCAACCACATGACAAGGAATAAAGAGTTATTTGCTTACCTGGATGGTTCTGTGAATGATATGAGTTGTTTCCAGATTCGATTGTGTGAATGATATGGTTCTGTGAAATCTGAAGTAAATTGGGAAATGAGAGTGTAGTATATGTAATGGGGAAAGTTGTTATATATCTAGTGACTAAAAATGGAGAAAAAAGGTACATTCCTAATGTTTACATTATGTATAGATTAAAACATAATCTAATGAGTGTTGGATAATTAATTGAAAAAGGGTATAGAGTTTTATTTAACAACGATGTGTGTACAATTTTAGATAAGATTCCTAGTGACATATTGATTGGAAAGGTTGAGATGACTAGGAACCGGACATTCCCTCTTCAGAATCATGGAGTTTAAGGAACAAAGGAAGTTAAATTTAAAGCAGTTCATTTAGATTAGACATGGCTACAACATTTGAGGTGTGGTAATCTTAATTTTGATGACTTGAGTCTATTGCAGAAGAAAAATATGGTAAAAGGATTGACACCCATCATTCAGCCTACAAATTCTTGTGAAAATTGTAGAATGAAAAAACAACATAGAAATAATTTTCTATTAGGAAGCTCAAATAGAGCAAGGGTACCTTTGGAATTAGTTCACACTTATATATGTGGTCCAATCCAAACTCTGTATTTAGGTGGAAGTATATATTTTCTAACATTTATTGATGATTTCAGTAGGAAAATTTGGATACTTTCTCAAGGAGAAGCATGAAACCTTCATTAAATTTAAGGAGTTTAAGTTAATGGTAGAAAAGAAAAGTGTACCATTTATTGAGGTACTTAGACCTAATAGGGGTAGTGAGTACAATTCTAATAATTTTTTGGATTTTTGAAGAGACCATGGGATTAAGAAATAGTTCACAACAAGGTACACACCATAGCAGAATGGTGTAGTAGAGAGGAAGAAAATAACAGTAATAGAAATTGCAAGGAGTTTGCTAAAGGGAAAAAACTTGTCTAATGATTTTTGGGCAGAAGCAGTAGCTTGTGTAGTATACATTTTGAACAAAAGATCTACAAAGAGTGTTAAAGATAGAATTCCATAAGAAGCATGGAATGGTAAAAAAATATTTTGTCTCATTTTAGAATCTTTGGATGTGTTGCATATGCTTTAGTTCCAGCTGAACTAAGAAGAAAATTGGATGATAAAAGTGAGAAATGCATTTTTATTGGTTATAGTGAGCAATCAAAATCTTACAGATTGTATAACCCTATTCCAAAGAAAATGACTACTAGAAGGCATGTCATATTCAAGGAGGAAGAAGCATGGGATGGAAATGTTTATATTTTAGTCACAACTGGAGCACCAATACCTTATAATGAAAAATAAAAAGGTGGCCACTCAAATCAAGTAGGATTAGACACTCCACCAAGGAATCTAGTATAAGGTTAATTATCAAGTCATGCAGAGCATCCCACTCTAAATATAAGTAATAAGTCAAATCCTACTCTTCCCTCATTAAAAGGTATGAAATTGAGAAGTTTGAAAGAGATATATGATCAAGGAGAAGAAACTTTAGGATTGTATTGGTGTCAAATGGCTTTACAAAACCAAATCTAATGCAGAAGGTGAAATTGGCAAACATAAGGCTAGATTAGTAGCAAAAGGTTTTCACAACAATATGGTGTAGACTATAATGAAACATTTGCTCCAGTTGCTAGACTTGATAAAATTAGAATGGTTTTAGTTATAACTACACAAAATGATTGGAATTTGTTTCAAATGGATGTAAAATTAGCTTTCTTGAAGAAGTTTATGTTCAACAACCACCTAGTTATGAAGTATGTGGGCATGAAAGAGAAGTGTATATATTGAAAAAGGATCTCTATGGTTTAAAACAAGAACCTAGGGCATGGTATAGTTGAATTGATTCATATTTGTTGACTGGTGGATTCAATAAAAGTAGTAGTGAGTCCACATTGTATAAATCATTTAGTGAAATCAAGTTTTAATTGTTTGTTTGTATGTTGATTTAATTTGCATTAGTAATTTGTCTATAGACATGTTCAAGACAACAATGATGAAATAATTTGAAATGACTGATTTGGGATTGATGAGATACTTCTTAGGCATTGAAGTTGTTCAATCTGATGAAGGAATTTTTATTTTTCAAGCTAAGTATGCCAAGGATGTATTGAGAAAATTCATAATGTTGAATAGTAAACTAGCACCAACTCCAATTGCAATAGGAATGAAACTTAGCAGAGAGAACAAGGGGTCAAATGTTGATTCAACTTTGTTCAAGAGACTTTTTGGAAGTCTAATGTATCACAACTACAAGATGAGTTATCATGTATCGTTATAGCTCGATTGCAAGGTTTATGGATTCACCTCGAGACTCTCATTGGCAAGCTGGGAAAAGGATACTAAGATATGTTACAGGAATAAGAGGATATAGAATTCCATATTGAAAAAATAATGAATTTTATTGTATTGGTTATAGTAATAATGATTTTGCATATAATATTGATGATAGGAAGAGTACTTCCAGATATGTCTTTCATTGTGGCGTAGGCACAATCTAATAGGCATCAAAGAAGCAACCCATAGTGACACTCTCATCAACTGAAGCTGAGTATGTAGTAGTATGCCAAGGGGTTTTGATGAGGATAACATTGATAGACTTATTGCAAAAATAATATGAGATGACACCAATCTTTTGTGACAAAAAATCAACAATTGCACTCTCAAAGAATCATGTTTTCCACCAAAAGAGAAAGCACATTGATACAAGATACCACTTCATCTGATAATTAATCAACAATGGAGAAATCTATCTTGAATTTTGTAGATCTAGAGATCAGTCAATAGACACTTCTACAAAGGCTTTAGCTACAAAGAATTTTGAATTCTAAAAAAAGATAAAGGAACAATTAATGGTGAAACTATTAATGGAAGAAATTAAGGAGGAATGCTAGACAAAATTAATTTCTTCCATGATTTGAGTTCAAACTAAACTAAAAATTTATTAAGACTATTGTCCATGTATGCAGTCAGTTAAAACTAATCTGCACATTTGAAATAGCTATTATTATGTGTTACAAGCTAGGGTTGTCGTTGCACCAAAAGATCAACTTTTCAATGCCCGATACAATCACTAGACTTACAGAATCCATGGGAGGCTGTTAAACCATGTTGTGAATCCTCACGAGGGATGCTAGCCCACTACCAACAATCCCCCTCCCAGCGTCACTCATTGGGGCCTGCATGATTCGAACCTATGACCAAGCTCCGATACCACTTGTTAGGATCCGAAGCCAACCACAATCAGATGATACTACTGGAGATAGTATGTGTGTATAAATGGGGTCTGCACATGCAGAAAACCAACTACCTAGAGCTCACTGCTCAATCACAAAATTAGAGTCACACTAACTACAATTGGATGATTAAATCCAATGATAATGTACTACTCAAAGTAGCATCTTCAATGTTGGATTCAGTATCGATAAAGCTCTGATTGTCTTCTTCAAACCTTCCTTGAATCTTCAAATGATGTCTACGTGAGTAGCTTTGCTTATATTCGCATATACCAAATATAACAAACTTAATACCTTATTTTCTTCTTATATCATGTAATCTCACAAATGAGATCTTACATATATACCAAAACCTAAGACCATATGTATAGGTCGGCTTACTAAGAATATTATAATTAAATCAATTATAAATGAATCAATATGTGATGCATCATGTCGCCTCAATGCATTTACAATAATAACCAATCAATAAATCATCTCCATAATGTGTTGTGCTGATCTAGAATAGATAATGATTGTTGGTCCATAACCTAGACCAATTTGCCGGTAACAACAAATATGCAAACTCAATTAGACCAATAACCAAATCTCCAAAACAAGTGTCCAAACCATGTCTTTGACATAACCAAGCAATCTCTAGATGATAACAGATCATCCTTAGTGCTGGTGAACAATATAACCTACCAGTGAACCAAATACCGGTGACTATGCATAAGTCATTGAACATGCCGATGAACATAACCAAAGATCTCCAGAAAGATAAGTGCTGAAAAGTGTTGACATAGATGACAAAACCAATGTAACACATCCATAATACCAACAATCTCCCCCTTTGGCATTGATGGCAACACAAGATGGAAAAACCATCTAAGTGCCAAAGCAGAAATACCAAAAACCAAAAACCAACAATCTCCCAAAGAGATCAATTACCAGAAATCAAAATACAGAATATCTCTCCCCAAAAGATAATGTGTTTTTCCATAGATATCTCTCCCCCTTTGACATAAAATGCCAAAGCAATACAAAAACTAGATACAACCAGTTCGTAGAACTAATTACAAATACCAACTACTCCCCCTGAGAAGTAGCTCTCCTTCATCAAAGCCGAAAAAAGCTTTTTCTGTAAATTCTGTCGGTCAGATGCCAAGCATCAACTGTCTAAGTCTCTACCGGTGAGGGTATTACCCCAAGCTGCTCTCTGAGATATTCAAAAGTTTCCTTAGGTAAAGGTTTAGTAAAAATGTCTGCAATCTGCTCTTTAGTATTCACATAAACCAATTTCACTTCTTTTGCTTCAACATTCTCTTTCAGAAAATTGAATTTGATAGAAACATGTTTAGTTTTAGAGTGAAATATAGAATTCTTAGATATATCAATTGCTGCCATTTTATCACAGTAAATAATTATAGGCACTTTGTATTTTACCTTTATTTCTTTCAACATGTGTTTAATCCATAATACCTGAGTACAATTAGTTGCTGCTACAACATATTTTGATTCTGTTGTTGATAATGATGTACAACTCTATTTCTTGCTTAACCATGAAATCAATCTGCTACAAGGAAAGAATGCTTTGCCGATGGTGCTCTTTCTGTCATCTACATCTCCTGCCCAATTTGCATCAGTGTATGCACATAAATCAAATTTTTCATCCTTAGGATACCATAAACCAAGATTTGTTGTGCCTTGTAGATACCAAAAAATCCTTATTACTACTGATTCATGATTTTTCTTAGGATTACTCTGAAATCTTGAAACAATACATACTGCATTCATAATATTAGGTCTTGTTTGTGTCAAATACATTAAACCTCCAATCATAGATTTATCTTGTCAGATTAACAGGTGTTGAATCATCCTCGAATGATAGTTTATCAGTTATAGCCATAGGAGTACTTACCAGTTTAGATTTTTGCATACCAAATTTCTTCAGTAGTTCCATCAAGTATTTTGATTGACATATGATTATACCTTTATCAGTCTGTGAAATCTGTAATCGTAAAAAGAATTTTATCTCCCCAATCATAGACATTTCAAATTCTTCCTGCATCTTATTATTAAAGTCTTTACACAATCCATCTTCTCCTCCAAAAATAATATCATCAACAAAAACTTCAATAACCAAGATGTCATCATTAGTCACTTTGAAATATAAGTTGTTGTCAACATTACCTTTAGTGTAACCAAGCTTCAAAAGACATTTTTCCAATCTAGCATACCAAGTTCTAGGAGCTTGCTTCAATCCATATAAAGCTTTCCTTAACCTACAAACCATATCTTTGTCATTTGTCAAAGAAAATCCATCAGGTTGTTCAATGTAAACTTCCTCTTCAAGATCACCATTCAAAAATGCACATTTAACCTACATTATATACTTTATAGTTCTTGTGTGCTGCAAATGCTAGAAATACTCTATCTGCCTCAATTCTAGCTATTGGTGCAAAGGTTTCATTGAAATCAATTCCCTCTTTCTGTGAATATCCCTTACACACTAATCTTTCTTTGTTTCCGATTACCATACCATCTTCATTAAGTTTATTTCTGAATACCCATTTAGTTCCAATTACATTTTTGTTTTTAGGCCGGGGAACCAATGTCCATGTGTTATTCTTTTCAATTTGTTCCAATTCATCTTCCATAGCCTTAATCCAATGTTTATCTTCACATGCCTCAAAAATAGTTGCTGGTTCAATTTGAGAAATTAAGCATACCTCTTCATTTGTCAGTCTTCCTCTTATCATAACTCCTTGATACTTATCCCAATTATCTAACTTTCAGAGTGATTTAGTCTTACATACCTAGGTGTATTCACTTGTTGTTGTTCTTCAGTCACTGTGGACTTCTCTGATGATGCCGATGTGACTGGATCAACATTTTGTACCGGTGCACTCAAAGTAGGTTCATTTATGATCATCTCAATTGTCAGTTCATGGTCCATAGACCTTGAATCTCTTCTAAACTATTCATCAATCTTCACATTTGCACTCTCAATGATTTTTTGCAATCTTTTATTAAAACATCTATATGTTTTTCTCTTAGATGAACAACCAATAATTATTCCTTCATTACTTCTAGGATAAAATTTACCAATATAATCATCTCTCCTAATATAACATTTGCTTCCAAATATTCTGAAATATTTAAGAGTAGGAGTATTACCAAACCATAGTTCATGAGGGGTCTTACCAGTTTCACCTTTTATGTGAACTGTGTTAAATGTGTAAACTATTGTATTCACTACTTATCTCCAATACACATGAGGTAGGTTTGCTTCTGATATCATGCTTCTAGCTGCATCCAGAATAGTTTTGTTCTTCCTTTCCATAACGCCATTCTACTGGGGTGTCTGAGGTGCTAATAGTTGTCTTTTGATTCCATTCACTTCACAAAATGTATTAAATTCCTTAGATGTGAATTCACCTCCTTGATCTGAGCTTAAACATTTGATTTTCTTACCAGTTTCATTCTCTACTATTACCTTTGTTGAAATGTGGTGACTGATCAGCAAAGTATTGTACACTCAGCACGTATCCTCACCGGGGTCCAAGGCCCCGGGCAGGGGTTCGGGGGCGGCAGCCCCCGAGAAAATTTTTTTTGCCGTTTTTTGTTGATGAAAACCGACATTGTAATAAAACCCTAAAAAAGGCCGACTTTGTTTGTTGCCCTAAAAATGCATGTTATAAGCGGCTGGGATGCTTAAGGCATTGTAAGGTTGATGTACTATTTTTGCTGGATAATAAGAAAGATTGGACGGCTGTGTATGGTGGACGTAACCCATTTTGGGTGAACCACGTTAAATCTCTGTGTTATCTGTGTCCTGTTTTATTTCTTTATCTTTTGTATTTAAATCTGCATATAATTGTTAGTTCATATTTGCTTCGGATCTACTTGAAACCCTAACAATTGGTATCAGAGCGAGGTTTTCTGTAAATTGGCAGGACTTTCAGATTTGAGTGGGAGCAATGGAGGATTCCAAATTCAAGGTCAAAAAGTTTAACGGCCAGAATTATCAGTTATGGAAAATGCAGATGGAGGATTACCTGTATCAAAAGGATTTGTGGCGGCCATTGGAAGGAAAGGCAAAGAAACCGACCACAATATCAGATGAAGAGTGGGACATTTTAGATAGAAAGGCACTGGGATCCATTCGATTATGCCTTGCGGCGTCTGTAGCATTCAATATAACAGAAGCAAAAATGACTGTAGATTTGATAGCAACATTGGCTAAGCTGTATGAGAAACCCTCGGCTTTGAATAAGGTATTTCTTATGAAGCGTTTGTTTAATTTGAAAATGAGTGAGGGAGGATTTGTAGCAGAGCACTTAAATGAATTTAATACAATTACCAGTCAATTGTCTTCGGTAAAAATTACCTTTGCAGAAGAGGTTAGGGCTCTTTTGATTTTATGTTCTTTGCCAGAAAGCTGGAATAGCTTGGTTATGGCTGTAAGTAACTCTGTCTCTGGTAAAAATACTTTGGTATTTGATGATATTGTTGGTGTTATCCTAAGCGAGGAAATGCGAAGGAAAAGCACAGGTGAGACTCCAACATCATCGGGTAGTGTTTTGAATGTGGAGAACAGAGAAAGATCAAAGAAAAGAGGAAAAGGCCCTGGGAATGAGAAGTCACGAGGGAAGTCAAAGAAAGGACGCTCTCAATCTAGAGGAAAGAAAGATTGCTGGTATTGCGGAAAGCTTGGTCATCTAAAGAAAGATTGTTGGTCTCGGAAAAACAAAGAAGGAGACAAAAATGAAAATGATAGTAAGGAAGCTAATATTGCAAGTAATACTTTACAAGATGCTTTAATCTTATGTTTGGATAATGTTAATGATTCCTGGGTAATAGATTCTGGGGCTTCATTTCATGCTACACCCCATAGAAAATATTTTCTAGATTATGTTCAAGGTGATTTTGGACAGGTATATTTGGGTGATGATGAGCCTTGTCAAATTGTTGGAAAAGGAAAGATAAAGATCAAGTTGCAGAATGGTAATGACTGGTTTCTGCAGGAGGTAAGACATGTTCCTAATTTAAGAAGAAATTTAATTTTTGCAGGGCAACTAGGTAGTGAAGGTTGCATAGTTACCTTCTCAGACAATATGTGGAAGGTCACTAAAGGATCATTAGTAGTAGCTAAAGGTGCAAAGGTAGGCACATTATATTTGTGTACTGGTAACACTTACTTTACCTTAGCTGCTACAGATAAAGTTACTGCAGGGACAACAACAATAAATGTTGCAAGAACAGATTCGATAATGTGGCACCATAGGCTTGGGCACATGAGTGAGAAAGGGATGAAAATCCTTCACTCCAAAAATCTATTGCCAGGACTAAAGAAGATTGATTTAGAGTTCTGTGAGAACTGTGTTTATGGTAAATAGAAAAGAGTCAGATTTCTCAAGGTTGGGAAAGAGAAGAAGAGTGAGAAGTTAGAGCTTGTACATTCAGATGTATGGGGACCGGCTCAGGTATCATCTCTTGGTGGCTCTTGTTGTTATGTTATTTTTATTGATGACTCAACCAGAAAAACATGGGTATATTTCCTAAAACAAAAATCAGATGTTTTTGAAACTTTTAAGAAATGGAAAGCTCTGGTTGAGAATGAGACAGGAAAAAGGTTGAAGTGTCTCAGATCGGATAATGGAGGTGAGTATTGCAGCAAAGCATTTGAAGATTACTGTTCCTTAAATGGGATTCGAAAGCAGAAGACAATTCTAGGAACTCCACAGGAAAATGGTGTGTCAGAGAGAATGAATAGGACCATCATGGAACGTGCGAGGAGCATGAGATTGCATGCTGGATTGCCCTTACATTTTTGGGCAGATGTTGTACATACTGCTATCTATTTGACAAATAGAGGACCTTCAACCCCTTTGGATGGTGGTATTCTAGAGGAGGCATGGACTGGTAAAAAGGTAAATTATTCTTTTCTAAAAACTTTTGGTTGCGAAGCTTTTGTCCATGTTGATAAAGAAAACAGAACCAAGCTTGATGCTAAATCTCAGAAATGTACCTTCATTGGCTATGAGATAGATGAATATGGCTATCGGTTATGGGATCTTGAAATAAAGAAAATAATTAGAAGTAGAGATGTTATATTCAATGAGAAGGTTATGTATAAAGAACAAATGCAGGAAAAGAAGCATGAACAGGACAAACAAGAATATGTGGTGTTGGATGAGAATCCTGAAAATGAAATGCCACAGGTACCTGATGCTCAGCAACAACAGATTGTCCCACAAACTCCTGCAAGTGTTAGACATTCTATGAGGACAAGTAGACCCCCTGAAAGATTTTCTCTTTCTTTGTATTCTATTTTATTAACAGATTCTGGTGAACCAGAAGAATATGAAGAAGCAATGCAGGTGGATGCCAAACAACAGTGGCAACTAGGCATGAAAGAGGAGATGGACTCCTTGATGAAAAATAAGACTTGGGACTTAGTCCCTTTACCTGCAGAAAAAAAAGCCTTGCCTAACAAATGGGTTTATCGGCTGAAGGAGGAGGAAGGAGGTCAGAAAAGATATAAGGCCAGACTTGTGGTAAAAGGTTTTGCACAGAAAAAGGGTATAGATTATGATGAAATATTTTCTCCAGTTGTAAAAATGACTTCAATTAGAACTGTACTTAGTCTTGTGGCTGCAGATGATTTACATCTTGAACAATTAGATGTCAAAACAACTTTTCTCCATGGAGATTTGGAGGAGGAAATTTACATGTTGCAACCACAGGGATATGAGGTCAAAGGTAAGGAGAACTTGGTGTGCAGGTTGAAGAAAAGTCTGTATGGCCTAAAGCAAGCACCCCGACAATGGTATTTAAAATTTGATAGTTTCATGGCTGAACACGGTTATCATAGATGTCATTCTGATCATTGTGTATATTTTAAGAGATTTGATAATGGTAGTTATATTATCTTGTTGCTTTATGTTGATGACATGCTTGTTGCTGGGTCTAACATGCAACATATAAATGATCTTAAACAGAAATTAGCCAGGTCATTTGCTATGAAGGATTTGGGTGCAACTAAGCAAATTCTCGGTATGAGGATTACACGGGACAGGAAAAATAGAACCTTGAATTTGTCCCAAAGTGAGTATATAAAGAAGGTGTTGAAAAGATTTAACATGCAGGATGCAAAAGCAGTTAGTACACCTTTGGCTAGTCATTTCAAATTAACTAAGGAGATGTGTCCAAAGGCACAGGAAGAGGTTAATAAAATGTCTAACATCCCGTATTCATCAGCTGTTGGCAGTCTGATGTATGCAATGGTATGCACAAGGCCAGATATTGCACATGCAGTGGGAGTTGTGAGCAGGTTTATGAGTAATCCGGGTATGGAACATTGGAATGCTGTGAAATGGATTCTTCGGTATTTGAAAGGAACTACTACGAAGGCATTATGTTTCAAAGGATCTAATGCTGCTCTAAGTGGATTTGTTGACTCTAATCTGGCGGGTGATATTGATTCACGGAGGAGTACTACAGGGTATGTTTTTACTATAGGGGGAACTGCAGTCAGTTGGATTTCTAGGCTACAAAAGGTTGTTGCACTTTCAACCACTGAAGCTGAGTATGTTGCTGCTATAGAAGCCAGCAAAGAGATGATTTGGTTGCAATGTTTTCTGAAGGAATTGGGTCAGACACAAGAGGATAGCCCATTGTATACTGATAGCCAGAGTGCCATTCATCTTGCAAAGAACTATGCTTTTCATTCAAGGACAAAGCACATTCAGCTCAAGTACCACTTCATCCGGACTATTTTGGAGGAGGGTCCATTACGGCTTGAGAAGATTCACACAAGTGAGAATCCTACCGATATGTTCACCAAGGCAGTTCCACAGGAGAAGCTGATTTCTTCATCAGTTTCTGTTGGTCTTCTTGATTAATAATTGTGGAATTTATACCAGTCAAGTCCTAGTGTTTTATCCAGCGGATGTTGCATGTACAATGGTGTCGTGTAGTATCAGTCTCCAAGTGGGAGATTGTTCGGTGTGGAGCCTAATCAGTCTCCAAGTGGGAGATTGTTGAAATGTGGTGACTGATCAACAAAGTACTATACACTCAGCACGTATCCTCGCCGAGGTCCAGGGCCGGGCCAGGCCCCGGGCAGGGGTTCGGGGGTGGCAGCCCCCGAGAAAGCGGGGGTTCGGGGGCGGTAGCCCTCGAGAAATTTTTTTTTGCCATTTTTTGTTGATGAAAATCGACATTGTAATAAAACCCTAAAAAAGGCCGACTTTGTTTGTTGCCCTAAAAACGCATGTTATAAGCGGCTGGGATGCTTAAGGCATTGTAAGGTTGATGTACTGTTTTTGCTGGATAATAAGAAAGATTGGACGGCTGTGTATGGTGGACATAACCCATTCTGGGTGAACCATGTTAAATCTCTGTGTTATCTATGTCCTATTTTATTTCTTTATCTTTTGTATTTAAATCTGCATATAATTGTTAGTTCATATTTGCTTCGGATCTGCTTGAAACCCTAACAACCTTGAATAGTTTGAATTTCCTAAAAAGATTTTGATTTCTCCCTAAGAAAAGTAACCCAACACTTTCTAGAATAATCATCAATGATTAGCATAAAATATCTATCTCCTTGTAGACTTCTAGTTCTTGTTGGACCACACATTATTGGATTTCTTTGGAATACTCTTAAAAGATTTTCTAACTTGCTTTCCAAATTGACATTCCTTACATACCGGATTGTGAGGTTTTACAATCTTAGGTAAATCCCTTACTGCCTTAGTTGTACTAATCTTTACAATGCAATCAAAATTCACATGGAAAAGTCTCTTATGCCATAACCAACTTTCATCAATATGTGCAATAGAGCATGTCTTCTCATTGTTATTCAAATGAAAGATATTACCTCTAGTCTAATTACCAGTTGCAATTTCCAAACCAGTTTTATTCATGATTTTGCATTTACCATTCTTGAATTGTAATTGAAATCCCTTTTCAACTAATTGACCAACACTCAAAAGATTATGCTTTAAACCTTCCACATAATAAACATTGTCAATATTGTGCTTACTATCAAAATATATAGTTCCTTTTCCTCTGATCAAACAAGCTTTATCATCTCCAAATCTTACTAGACCTCCATTGTATTCCTGAAAAGTTAAGAATTTACTTTTATCACCGGTCATATGATGTGAACATCTAGAATCAATGATCCATTCATCATTTTCTTCAATTTTAGCAGCCAGGGCCTACTCTACCAGTTGTACAGTAGGTGTCGGTTGATCTTCTATTATTGCAACAAAATCCCATCCATTGTTTGTCAGTTCCTCATCAAAATCATCCATAACTCCTTCATCAGCATAGTAACAAGATTTTTCTCTATTCTTCTTAAATCTGTATCTCTTATATTCAGGGTTAGGCTTGTATGTTCTTTTAGCTTCTTGTAATGCCCCACTAGGAACCCTAAAGAAAAACAACACAACTAGGCAACTAAAGGGTGAAATAATTTATTTATTTTTCTTTTAAAGACTAAGTGCACTAACTAAAACCATTGCACGTTTAATAACATAGCGGAAGTCTGCATATGTTTTCCTAAGTGTTACCAACAAAGATTAATTCTTAGATTATATTAACACCACAGTTAATCCATTTAATTAGATAAATTGAAAACTTAAGTTTAAAACTACACACCTCCAAATTTCATAATAAAGAAATAAAAGTATTCCAATGTAACCAATTTCCATAAACCATTTAAATATAAGATCAAAACAATAACATTCATTTCACTGGCATAATATTACAATCTTCATAGATACATGGCTTCCAAAAATGCCACTGATTATAAGGTTACAATATCAAGGTTACATAAAAGTTTGATACAATGACCACAAGGTCTCAACTGAACAATGATCTCGAACAAGAGTTGGTACATGAACCAATAACCAAGAAACACTAGCGAAGCCTTTCCTCGCCTGAAGATACAATCCAGAACATCTGATGGGAAGTGGCACTACCACCCGACCATGTGATCCCGAAATGGAACCACCCCATCGTGCTAGGAGATAGTAGAAAACCCTCAAGCAAGCAAAGTAAGACAAGTACGAAAGGACTACAAGACTCTGCAAACATCCATGTAACTCAACTCACAAAACACAAGTGACTCTAAGAAGAGAGTGTGATAGCATAGCTTTATGGTTACAATGGTACAACCTCCATAGGTTCTAGCCCCCATCTTGGGTTTCTCCTGGTAACTTCTCCTGAGCTTTCGGTTCCAACTAAGGCTCATGCAGACCCTACCAATCCTTTCGTGAAGACAAGGTGGTAAGTTTTCCATTCCAGGCCTTCTCGTAACATTATGAGCCCTGTACAAGCACTCACCTATGCATGAGGTACACTTATCTTAATTAATATTTATCTCACTTCCCCCAATATATTATTATGTTATCACTTTTTAACTAACTTTCGACGGGTTATCCTGTCATCCACTTCGGGCACAGCCCCCACTCGAAAGCCACTCTCTCTCATAGAACACTAACAGGAAATGTCTCTCTCTATGAGAACTCTATGGTGAGACAGACAACCATAAACAATCCTGACAAAGCACAGGTGAAAGATACATAATCACTAACCCAAGATTGACCATTTGGACAAACACACACAATGGCTCACATCAATAAGGTTTTACAACAACACCTGACCAAGGAGAAATAATAACATAGGACACAATGACAAATCAACCAAAATTGCAATGAAATTAAGCTTGACTGAGAACACAATATACGCAAGATCCTATTACAAGCAATCTTTCCTTAAAAACAACCAAAAGCATAAATAACATGAAATTTAAGAATTTCCTAATAACAAGAATTTACAACTATATAAT
Source organism: Cryptomeria japonica (assembly GCF_030272615.1). Lineage (NCBI taxonomy): Eukaryota > Viridiplantae > Streptophyta > Pinopsida > Cupressales > Cupressaceae > Cryptomeria > Cryptomeria japonica. The sequence continues at coordinate 585,790,905 of NC_081405.1, read as the reverse complement.
ACATAGAAATCAAACTTGTCATTTGTCCAATAAAGTTAAATAAATTCACATATGAATTAATCTCCTATTGTATTTCCACATGAATATGGAATTGCTTTTTTTTTTCCCTAAAATTACTAAATTCTAAATTCTTTATTCATATAACAAAAATCTTTAAATTGATAATTAAAAATAAAACAAATATATATATATATATATATATATATATATATATATATAACACATTATAATTATTTAATTATTATTTATTTATTATTTATTTTTATTATTTTCTTAAAACTAAATAACAAAATAAAATAATAAATAAAATTTAAAAATTAAAATTAAATTAAACTTCTTTTAAAACAAAATAAAAAAATAACAAACCAACTACCCAAAGGTAGCGGTGCCCCCATATGGCAGGCAACACTACCCTTGGGTAGCACTGCTACCCTATGACAGTAGCCGCTACTTTTGGGTAGCACTGCTGCCTTATGGCAGTAGCCACTACCTAACGTAGTTGTTGCGTGGGTAGAGGCATAGCCTCCCCACATTTTTAATAATATTATTATTATTATTTTATTTTATTTTATTTAATATTATATTTTTTTTTTAAACATTAAAAATAAATTCCCCATTTACTAAAAATTTTTGATAGCAAAAACATAAATTTCCCCATATCAATAAAATTCATTTAACAAAATTTTATTCTAATTATATATATATATGTTTTAAAAATTTCAGATAATCCAATAATTTTAATTCTTAATTAAATTTATTTCTAAAGTAATCATATAATTTCACAAATATGCCATTATTTAAAATACTATGAGAACAAATTAAACAAGAGAGAATAATTTCTCTAGTAGATACTATTTCTCTCAACTTTTGCAATTTTTCACACAATCATGAGGATCTTGACTATTTTCTTTTTCTCCATAATAATTTTTCCTAATTTTCTCCAAATTAAATCCTTTCCACAAACTAGAAATACACATCAAGCATGAATTCTAAAACAAAAACTTGAATTCACCAAAATAGGGTTTTGGATTTGACAATTATTTTACACACACATCAAACAGAGAAAAATAGAAATATTTACTAAAAACACACAACTAAGAAATCATCCAACCTAGTATAGCTTTCCTGGAAGATATCTGTAGAAGAGCCCTAATCCTTTCAATAAACTTCCAATAAATTTCTGCACCTAAAATTCTTGACCTGTTCCTATGTAACTAAAATGAAGACCTATACCCTTATTTAAACTAAAATTCTAGGTTCAATAGCTTTTTCATAAAAAACCTAAATTTAGAATAATAGTAATTTTTATTTTATTTTCTAAATTTATCACAAAAGATAAGCTAACATCCAATAATTAAAAAGCATTATTCTTTCTTTTCTTTTCTCGTGCACATTAATTATTTTTCTAAATAAAGATTATTTTTGTTTTTTGAATAAAAGGGGTAAAAACTTTATTGAAGATCAGACCAAAAAATTATGAGGACCAGAGCCCCAAGGTCCTTCAAAAAAGAACCCTAGGCCTAGACTAAGCTCAGTCAACATCACAACACTCCATGTCCTCAGCAAGAATCTTACACAAGACTTGACAATAATCTAGGGAGAGATGTTCCCATCCTTCAAGCTTCCAATCACTATCATGTTCTGAGGCCCACTAAGCCAAACAATCTGTTTCTCTATTCCATTCCTAGGGAATGTGTATGAAGGACACCTGCTCCATTAAAGAACTAATTTGAAGGATCTGATGCATAATCCCTACCAATTGCTAATGAGTCCCACTCATCTTCTTCTCAGTCAACAAATTAACAATAATTTGTGAATCTGACTCATAGATAACCTTTGTACAACCCAACTCCTAGGCCCGCTCCAGGGCATAGAGGATAGCAAGACCCTCCATAAAATTATTGGATTGCCTCCCTTTATGCACTGAAAAGAGGAAGACCGCCTCTCCCATATAGTTCTGACCTATCCCACCCACCTCACTTGGGCCTGGGTTACCCCTACAGGAGCCATTAGTGTTAATCTTAATAATCTCATCCTAAGGGGGGCTCCACTTTCCAACCCTTTGGACCTTCTTCCTAGCACATCTACCTCTTCTGACACAAGCGGAGGCAAGAGACAGCTCATGCCAGCCCAACCTGTTCACAATGTCCACCTCATCTATGTTCAAAGGAAGATTAACCTCACACTTCGCTTCCACCGTCTCTTGAATCATAACCATGGTTCTATTCCATACTTGCTGCACTCTGGCCTCACGAAAGATCCTTTTGTTCCTCTCAAGCCAAATCTACCAGAGTATGAAGATGGGCCCAATATACCAGACCGTCTGGAGGAAGGAGAACAGAATAGGTGGTTTGCCCAAACTGCTCCGAAATTCCATGAGATAGTCAGCATGGACACATGGACACTTCCACACCCCCCACCAGTCGTGCCAAATAAGCATAGAGAAGGGACATCTGAAGAACAATTGTGAGGAATCTTCTTCGCCGTTACCACACAAAGCACAAATATAAGGCCTCAAGAATCCCCTCTTGTGAATATTATCCCAAGTTAGGCATCTGTTCAAAGGCAGAGTCCAAGCAAAGAAATTGCACTTTGGCCAAGAGAAACTATTCCAAGCTTGTTTCCACCGATGCACCTCTCTACCCTCGAAACTTTTGTTCAAAAGAACCCGATAACCACTAGCAACAGTAAAGATGCCTTTTGGATTCGAAGACCATGCAAGACCATCCCTACCCTTGAGAGCACTACAGTGTCTACTTGCCAGAATACCTTCCAGCTCAGCACACTCTTCCTCCATCCCAACCACCAGCCACTCACTAGGAGCCTTCCACCTCTCCATCTCCAACCACCCACACCGGTAAACTGCCTTGAAGTCACTCACCCTTGACCACCCTGCCTCTAGGAATCTTTGGCAAAGGTTCCCAAGATTGGGAAACTACACAAGGATGGGGGGGTACCCATCCCAAGATTTGTTCAAGAAAATGACTTCCTCCCCCCTCCTGTAGATCCAAAGTAGTCCCTCCTTAATGAGAGATGCCCCCTTCTTGAGAGTATACTAAATAGTTGAGCCTTTTCCCTCAAGAAGATATCTTGGAACCTCTTGAACTCGGATCCTTTGCATATATTTGAAAGCCAAAAGCTTAGCCCACACACGATCCTGCTCGATGCACCACCTCCAATATAGTTTAGCCGCAAGAGCCTCCCTGAATAAAATAGCCTATCGTAAACCAAGCCCCCCCGACTGTTTCGGGCTACACACTAGGTCCCAATTAACCAGACTCCATTTGGAGGAGGATAGATTGCCTGCCCATAAGAATTTCCTTGCCAAAGAGTCCAATCCCTTCAAGAACCACATAGGAGCCACTTGGAGCATACAATGATAAATCAGAAGAGCCTGAACCACTGACTGAATCAGTTACACCCTCCCAGCGAAAGATAACCATCTGTGTGTCCAATGTTCCACCTTCAAACAAAATTTATCCAAGATACCCTGCCATGACTCCCGAGGAGGATTACCAAGAGAGATAGGAATACCCAAATAAGTCATGGGGAGAGTACCCACTTGGAACCTCAAATTAATAGAAATCCTCCTTTGAATAGCTCCAGGTGTGTTGAAGAAAAGAATAGAATACTTTTCTTCATTGATCAACTGATCTGAGGCCGCCAGATAGACATCCAAAATCTTCAGCAGATTAGTAGCTTCTCTAATCTGAGCCAGACCCATCAGGGCCATGTCATCAACAAACTACAAATGGGACTGAGGCTGCAGATCATTACCCCAACTCCAGCCCTGAATACTACCCAAACCCACATTATGCTTGATCAGCCTCCCCTGACCCTCAGCTAGGAGCATGAATAAGTAAGGGGAGAGGGGGTCCCCCTGGCGAAGTCCCCTAGTTGCACCAAACAGATCTGTGTGATAACCATTAATAAGAACTAAGAAAGAGGTGGACGTGACACAACTCATAACCCATTGGCTCCATTCCTCAGCAAAGCCAATAGACCTAAGGATCTTCAGAAGGAAGGACCAGAAAACTCCATCGTAAGCCTTAGCCATATCCAACTTGATAAACATAGCTTTTTCCTTGGAGGATGCCATAGAGTGGATGGTCTCCATAGCAATGACCACACCATCCAAAATTTGATGCCCTTCCACAAACCCGCTCTGTTCCTCTGAGATAATAGCCCCCAGACACTTCTTTAGCCTCTCTGCAATCAACTTAGAAATTATCTTGTATATCACATTGCAGAGAGATATAGGGTGGAACTGGCCTAACCTGTCGGCTCCATCACACTTAGGGATTAGTGCAATGAAGGTCGCATTCAAGGCTCGAAGCATCTATTTGTTCCTTTGGGACTCCTGGACTACTTCGAGTAAGTCCATTTTGATGATATCCCAGAACTCTTGAAAGAATTCAACCGGAAACCCATCCGGTCCTAGAGCTTTTCCTTTCCTCATGTGAAAAACAATCCACTCAAGTTCTTCCAACAAAATAGGATGCATAAGCTGCTAATTCATCTCCCTAGATAGAAGAGGAGGAATGCCGAGGACCTGGTTCTCGTCCACCAATTCCCCCTAAGAATCCTCACTGAAGAGGAATCGAAAATACTGAAGAGCCTCCCTAGAAATCTCCTGCAAGGATAATAACATCTCACTGCTATCATTGACCAGAGCAGAAATGGAGTTCCCATGGCATCTTGCCTTCACAGAGTTGAAAAAGAAAGCAGTGTTCTTCTCGCCCACTTGAAGCCAATCAATGCGAGCTCTCTATTTCTAGTAAATTTCTTCCCTGAGTTCCCATTTCTCTAAATCCTTGAGAGCCCTATCCTCCTCCTTAAGCAAGACTTCAGACAATCCTTTCTCTCTAATTTCACTAGTGATGCCATTTAACACAGCTTGGGCAGCTTTCTTAGCATGAAAAATGTTCTCGAAACCCTGCCTATTCCACTGTTTCAGCTGAAACTTAACAAACTACAACTTCTTGGCAAAAGTAAACATGGCAGTGCCAAAGGCCGGTCTCCCCTTCCTCCAGCACTGCTCAACTAGAACGTGCAGAGCAGGATCCCGAAGCCACATAAGTTGGAATTTGAAGGAAGGAGAATGAGAAACCCTGGTTGAAGAAGAGACTAGCTTGATAGGCCAATGGTGAGACCCTTTCCAATCAAGAATCTTAGAACTTGTGGACCACCCCCCACCAACCGAAGGACTGGAAACCAGGAATCTGTCCAGCCTTTTAGCAATCCCAAACTCCCCCAGTCTCCTATTGTTCCAAGTGAACAGACTGTTGTTGGGCTTAATGTCAACTAGATGCAGGGAAGATATACTATCCTGAAAGAGATAAGAAGAGGGGTCCAGTTGCATGACTCCCCCCTTCTTCTCACTCAACTCAATGATAGCATTAAAATCTCCTATGATAATCCAAGGATGAAGAGGGGCCAACATTCACATACAAGAAATATGAGACCAAAGGTTTTGCTTGCCCAGAAAATCAGTGGGAGCATAGATATTAGTAAACAAGATATGGCCTTCGGTCTCAAGACTCGAGGCCACCCCAGATAACGACAATCTGGAAGCCACCCACTAGACAAGGTGAATCTTTGAAGGATTCCACAGACATGCCACTCCCCCCGATGACAGCTTAGCCCCAATACACTGACACTCGCCTCACCCCCATAGCTTTAGCACCAACCCCATCATACTCTCCACCGAAAATTTAGTTTCTTGTAAAAACAATACATCAGGTGAATGATTCCTAATGAAATCCTGAACAACTTTTATTCTAGGGCCACTGTTCAAGCCCCTCACATTCCATGAAAGCACAATCATTTAGGAGGATTGGAAAAGTGAGAATCCAAAGTCTTTACTAACCCCGACTCAACCAAATTCTCTCCCATCAATTTGATTTTATCCAAATCCTTCTTTCTGTCAGCCTTTGAGATTTTCTCCAAAGCACTCTTCTTAATATCTTTCTGATGAAGACCCAAGTGAGTCGAAGACTTTTGAGTTTTAGCTCCAGCTAGTTCCACTTTCATAGCTATCGAGGAGCCCTCCCCCCCCACCAAATTCACCTCCAAAATAGGAGTGAGACCCACCTCAGCCCTTGCAATCTTCTTCATCTCCATTAGATGGCTTCTAGTCACTAGCAAGGCCTGGGTAAAATCCTCCATAACTCTTTTTGGACCCCCCCTGAAGCACCTTGGTCCAACAGGGTTATCCCTGAATTCACTTCCTGTTGACTGAGTTCATCCAATGCTTCGAATCTATTGAAGGTATCCTCCTCCTATCTCTCCTGAAGGGACCTCTTCTGCCCATGACTTCTTTTCCTTGTCTTAATTCAAGCAAAACCATCAGCACCCACAACCTCGGCCGATATAGCAGCTTTTCCTTTATCAGCCCTATCTTGGCTCTGGGCCGGTTGTTGAGACGGGCACACCACTAGTTTATATCTAGGACACTTAAGTTTTAAATGGCCATACTCATGGCATAGACGACAATGAAAAGGTAAGGTCTCATAATCTAACTAATGAACCCAAGAGTAAGAACCGACACACATATCTATAACATCCGGTAAAGGTTTACTAAGATCAATTTCAACACAGATGCATGCAAAGGTCATTTCCTTTCTCCCTAGGGTTTGCAATGAGGATCCCACCGATTTCCCAAGTAGTGCAGCCAACATCCGTAACACCTCCTCCCGACAACACTCCACTAGAAATCATGGCAAGCGAACCCACACAAGAACCCTATTTGGGAGCTCCTCCAAAGGGTTAAACCCTGCATGCCAAGGTTTGATAAACAACCCCACCTGGTTGTAAAAATACGGGCCTCCTTCAAAGACCCTATTGCGATCCTCCATATAGTTGAAAGTAACCATGAAATAGTTGTTCGCAAGCAACATAATCTCCATTTCCCCATCCTCTGCCCAAGTCCTCTGTGCCCAGTTTTCCAAGAACTGCAGGGAGACCCTCATTCCTAGAAATTTGCAATAAAGCGAGTGTTTTGAAAATTACTCAATGTCTTCATCAATAATCTTAGGGGGAATAACCAGCTTCGGCCTTTCACTACATCTCTCGAGACACCCGTTAATCTTCATGAGGCAAGAATTACCAGCACTTCTAGACCCCGGTTATGAGGTGAAAAGATTATTGGAAAATGTCTTCATATTTTGAAGTGGGGGTTTTGAACCCACCGCAGCATAAAAGTCCATGGTTGGGCCACCCTGTGAGGCCTCACCACCAAAGCCTGATATCGGATCACAAAAAGAGTTAAAATGCGACAGAAAATAGCCAAATACCAAACCCGAAGAGCCCCTTGAGAAATCCCAGCCTCCAAGATTTAACCCCTACCAAGATTCTCCTCCAATGATACTAAACGAGCCCCCCCAACCCCACGAGAGACCCACGGGGTAGCCACTGCCCGCAGCAGTCCAACACCCAACACCTCCGCAGCCCAAAACTCCCCCCGGTGACCAGCGAAAGAAGTCTCTTCTCCCCAAGCCGCACCCCCCAACTGCTCTCCCCTGACACCCTTCCCTACCCTCCCCCTCTTCACCAGCTGCAGCTACATGCATGAGCTAGGGCTTCAAAACCCTAGCTCGATCATTCGCTCCTCCCTGCATGCGAGCCATCATCCCCTAAAGAGTTGCACCCCGCATGGAACCAACCTTCATTTTTCTAAATAAAGAATTAAAACAATACTTTAGTTCTAATTAATTCCTTTAATCATTTATTTATTTCTTTATTTATTCTTTTATTTATTTATTTATTTAAAATTCTAGGAAACAATAAATATAACAAATCTAATTTATTTTTCCACTAAAATTTAAATAAAATATATTTCTAATATCATGCAGCTTGCAACTTAATTTAATAATTTCTTTTAATTAACTAAATTTATAATCTCTATGCATAAATAATACAACTATCAGATAATTCCACAAATTTAATTACTTCATTAATTAAATCCACTAAAATGCTCAAATTAAACAAAACTCAAGAAAATACTCGTAAAAAAATCAAACGACAAAATACGAAGGCCGAACAAACTAACAAGATGACCAACTGACGACACTCATATGAGTGTAACTAAGTAACATAGGGTCAACTACTATCTCCTCCACTTCCATCAGAAAATATAAGGCAAGCTCAGACCTGTGAAGCTAGGTGGAGATGATACCCCGTACCTACCCGGTACTTGTACCTGCAATAATCTGCATCACCGAACCACACATGCATATATATACAATATAGAAAACATGGCATACACACCGATGAAGGAGAATCGTGATGTTCCCTGTCTCAATGAAATGAGTGAAGGAAAATCGTCCCCTTGCATCCAATACACTCGCAAACACACAACATATAATTACACATTGCATAGATAAAGTAAAATGTCAGTACATAGCAATAATCCATAAAATGCCATAAATCACAAATACTAAAATACAACAGATAAATTATACATCTCATCTCCAGATAAAGCATAATGTCATACAAATCTGAATAATATATCATGGTAATGTATCCACTAAAAACAACCAATAATAAAATATGAGTCTAATGAGTTCAAACAAGTAGGGGTACTACATTCTGCCCCCCAAAACTAGGCTTACTCCTGGAAGCCTAAAATAAATAAGAATATAGTTCTCTCATCTTCGCTGCATCCTCCCAAGTCACCGAGGTCTCATCATTTGGGTCCCATAGGACCCTTACCTGGTCGATGGTATGACCCCTGAGGATCAAATCCCAACGCTGAAAAATGCGCACAGGCTCCATGGAAAGCTGCCCATCCTCGACCTGCAAAGAGTTCCAATCAAGAACATGTGTCACATCAAGATGATAAGATCAAAGAACTAAAACATGAAAGACATCATGGATGTGGGATAGACTCAGTGGCAGGGAAAGACGGTATGCAATAGGTTCTATCCTCTCAAGGATCTCAAAAGGTCCAACAAAATGAGGTGCCAACTTAGAACCCTTTCCATAATAGATCAGACTCTTCTGCGGATGCACTCTCAAGAACACATGATCGCCAATAGAAAACTAATGATCTAGCCTATGAGCATCTACATACTTCTTTTGTCTATCCTGTGCTGCTACTAAATACTCACAGATCCAATCTACCTATTTCTCTTACTGGTCTACTGTCATCCCATACTGACGCAAGGCATAAAACTCATCTGCTCGAGTCTGCCTCCATTGGAGTGAGAGAAATCGAGCCCTAAATCTCTCCAGAAATAGTTCCCATGTGATGGTGTTAATGCATACACTGATCTTCTCCTCCTCTAATCTCTACCAGATTGAAGCAAATTTATTGAGACGCATAATAGCACATCTCGCCTTGGTGTTACTATTGTATGGAAAGATAGTGAAACACCGGTCCAAGCTGATAAGCTAGGTCAATGCCTCAAGACCAGTACCCATACCATCAAAGTAAGGAGGATTGGACCTCATCAAGTCCTTTATGTGACCCAAGGAAGGTTGATCTCTAATGGGATGGGGTTTGGGATAAACTAGCCTAGTCTATACTCTTGGATCCTTTCCTTCGATAACTAGGTGTTCTAACCACACCCTAGGGTCTCTAGGACTTCCCCTACTTGTGGAGTCCCCTGACCTTGCCCATTCCACCCACCAACAAGTTGAAAAACTACTCCAAAAGTCTCACCTACTCATGAGATTCAAGAACCCTTACTTAGGCTAATAAGGGTTTGGCTTGCTCCACACCTTCCTAGGTCTTAGAAAGGATAGATCAGGTCTAATACATTGTTTTTCCACCCATTTATGTGCCCCCAAGAGGTTTCAATCTTCCTACCCCTTACTGATTTCACAATTTGGTCTTTTTGCCTACAAAATAGGGCTACAAGGATTGTGACCAATTAGGCCTGCTACCTGGTCCTTTACAGCTCCCTCTTGAAAATGATGCATTTGCTTGTGAAACCTCCCAAAAGACCTGCCATTCATTTGACAAGGACTTAAGGATTTTTTCAGGTTTTAGGCCTCCAAGTGTTCGTACACCACCCTAGGTGGATTTTAAGGTTTTTAAGGGTTTTTAGGAGGGTTTTTAGGAGGGTTTTTAGGCCTGTGAGGGTCATAATGTAGGTTTGGTGCTCTTGCCACCTTATATGGATTGGTGGAAGCTCCTCCTTCACACCAATGGTGCTTCACTCACCCCTCTACATCTCCTCCAAAGGGTGCCTCCTCCTCTAACCTTCCTTGCTCTCCAAGACCTCTGCAACTTAACCCTTCCTAGTTGGGCACTGTCCAGTCTTGCCTAGGTATGGGTCTTCAAATGGCCTCCTTCCATTTTCAAGGGCCCTGCTTGCTATGAAGTATAGTATAGGGTTTGGACTCTCATTCCACATGGTTTCATGGTGATTCCACAATGGGGAATGGAGTTATGATTACATTTGCACAAACCAGTCCAAAACTGGACAGTGAGAAGATAATTTACAAAATATTTACAAACACACCTCACTTACAAATCAAAACCTAATATAAATGCTCAAAATGATATTAAATACACCATAAAAGACACTCCACATAGTTTTTCTCAAAAATCAATCCACTAACAATCTTCCTTTACTCCATTTGTGCCGACTGGCAGCAAAATTGCAGTCACAGTCAAGTCACTTTTCTTGGGCTATACAATTTCTGACATCCAACCCATTATCTTAGGGTTTGAAACTACTTTTACTACCCTTCCCTCAGTCTATGTGCCCACATTAGGGTTGTCCACACTAAACTAAGGATTTTTACCTATTAGGTGGAAAAGTTGCTTGACAACTTTTAAAAGTTGTCATGCAACTTTTGAGCAACTTTCTCAATGTTGCTTTTCTTGACTCCTAGACCCATATTGGGCAAAACTAAGGACACCATCATGCTATGAAGGACCCCTAAACACCTCAAAGGCACACATACTCTCTATTTTCAAGAAAATCTCCATCTTGACTTATGACCCTAGGACCTCAACTAGGACTTATGAGCACATGGCTCTTTATTTTAAATACAATGGCTTCATAAAGAAGCAAGAACACAATCAAAAACAAATGATGGGAGCCCTTTGAAGGGTTCTCCTACTCCATACTCCCCCTCTACAACAAACTAAGAAATTAGGGGAGTGAGAAGAGACGGATCAATGCCAATCTTCTTGAACTTTCTCTCCTCCACTCAAGTAGCTTCAGACATAGGTTGACCTACCCATTTCACCAAGTGCTCCATGCAAACCTGGTGTCTAGTAGAATTATTCACCCTTGATTCCAAGATCTCCTCTGCTATAGGTTGCTTCACTTGAGGTAAGGCATTTAGATCCAAGTCTTGTAGTACCTTGGCTTGGTTCTTAGTTTGTCCTTCTATCTCACCCTTGTACATGATCAGATCAGCAACATTGAAGACTAGTGAAATAGCTAAGTCTGAGGGAAGTTCAACCTTATAGGCATTCTCGCCATATTTTGCTAGAATTATACAAGGTCCTACCCTCTTCATTTGCAGTTTGGTAGGCTTACCACTTTGCATCCTAGCTTTGCTCAAATGGACCATCACATAGTCACCCACCTTGAACTGAACCTCTCTCCTTTTCTCATCCATTTTGGCCTTCAGTTTTTCAGTGGATTCAAGGATGGATTTCTTGACTTGCTCTTGGACTTCCTTGATGGTTTGAGTGAAGTCCTCTGCTTGCCCACTCTTCATCTCCATGGAACCTAGTTCCCTGAGTTCACACACTCCTCTTGGATGTCTACCATAGACAACCTCAAAAGGACTTCTTCCAGTGGCCCTATTCACACTATCATTATATACATACTCTGCTTGAGGAATGATTAGGTCCCATGTCCACCCATACTCCTTAGTTAAACACCTCAACAAATTGCCTAACACCCTATTGATGACTTCAGTTTGACCATCAATTTGTGGATGGTAAGCTGAGCTAAATGAGAGATTAGTTCCAAGTCTCATCCATAAAGTTTGCCAAAAATGGCCCATGAACTTGTTGTCCCTGTCTGAAACAATGCTTACAGGGGGTCCATGAATCCTAACAATCTCCTTAAAGAAGAGATGTACAACATAGCTAGCATCATGTGTAGTTTCACACATAATGAAATGGCTCATCTTGGAAAATCTTTCTACTACCACAGGGAAGCTGTCCATACCTGTCTTTGTCTTGGGAAGTCCTACTACAAAGTCTATGCTTATACATTCCTAAGGCCTATTAGGGACTGGCAATGGTTGATAGAGACCAGCATTGCTTGATCCTCATTTTTCCCTTTGACACACACCACATTGTTCTACATACCTTTTCACATCTCTTGGAAACTTGGGCCAATGGTAGTACCTCTGTACTAGATCTAAGGTTTTGTTGATTGCAAAGTGTCCACTTAAACTACCATTGTGTTTCTCTTGGATGAGGTTTTCCCTTATGGATCCTCTTGGCACACACAATTGATTACCTTTGAACAAGAGACCATTTTGGAGAGTGTAATCTGCATACTCACCATGGAAATGGTTCTCAAACTTTTTGCAAACCTTGTAAGCTGATGAGAAGTCTTCATCTCCTTCATAGAGGTCCTTGAAACCTTTTATTCCTATGCTCTACAACTGTAACTCTTAACTGTCAACAACTTCCTGCTTAAGGCATTTGCCGCCTTGTTGAGTTGCCCCTTCTTATGCTTGATGGTGAAGGTGAAGGATTGGAGGTATTCCATCCATTTTAGATGTCTATTGCTAAGCTTCTCTTGAGTGCTAATGTAACTCAATGCCTAGTTGTCTGTGAACACCACAAATTCCTTTGGAAGTAGGTAATACCTCCATTTCTTTAGTGATTGCACTAATGCATACAACTCTAGGTCATAGGCTGAGTACTTCTTCTTTGCTTCATTGAGCTTCTCACTGAAGAATGCCACAAGTCTTCCCTCTTGACTCAATACACCCCCTACTACAATTCCACTTGCATCACACTCCAATGTGAATAGCTTGTCAAAAGTAGGTAGGAGAAGGATAGGTTTTGTGGCTACTTCTTGCTTCAATAATTGAAATGCTTTATCAGCCTGCTCAGTCCATTTGAACTTAGTTTTAAGACCTCCTTTTATGGTGTCAAGGACTGGTGCACATATGCCACTGAAGTTCCTCACAAACTTTCTATAGAATTGGGCTAAACCATGGAAACTCCTAACTTCAATCCCTGTTCTAGGTGTAGGCCAATTCAAGATTGCCTCCACTTTGCTTGGATCCATCTTCAAGGTTCCCTTAGACACCACAAATCCTAAGTAGACCAGCTCTTGCTTCAAGAAGTCACACTTCTCTAGGTTTATTGATAACTTCTCTTCATGCAACCTCTCTAAGACTAACCTCAAATGCTCAAGGTGCTCCTCTTTGGGTCTGCTATAGATGAGAATGTCATCTAGGTACACCACCACAAACCTACCTGTGAAGTCTTCTAACACCTCATCCATGAACCTCATGAAGGTTCTTGGGGCATTGGTGAGTCCAAATGGCATCACAAGCCATTCATACAATCCCTCTGTGGTCTTGAAAGCAGTCTTCCACTCATCTCCCTCCTTAATTCTAATCTGGTGATAACCACTTTTAAGGTCCAATTTAGTGAAATACATAGCTCCTCCTAAACAGTCCATCAAATCCTCTATTCTAGGAATAGGAAACCTATACCTTATGGTGATCCTATTGATTGCCCTTGAGTCAGTGCAAATTCTCCACTTGCCTCCCTTCTTTGATGCTAGCACTATCGGGACTGCACATGGGCTGATGCTCTTCTTGATCACTCCTTGTTCCAATAACTCCTGCACTTGCCTTGCTACCTCCTTATTTTGGTCAGGTGTGAGCTTATATGCAACTTTGTTAGGTAGGGATGCACCAGGAACAAAGTCTATTTGATGGTTTATAGACCTTCTTGGTGGGAGTGTTGTAGGTGCTCCATCACTCACTATGTCCTTATACTCTTGCAACATGTGCTTCACCTCCTTGGGTACCTCTACCTACAACTTGTCTTCTTCCTCTTTTGGCTTCACAAAGATGCCACACTTCACTATCGCCTCCTCATGTAGCAAGCGTAGGAACTCTTTACCAGTAGCCAATAAGACACTAGGTGTTCTTGAAGTTCCCTCTTCATCCTCTGTCAAAGATGGAATCTTAAAGGTCTTGCTGTCCTTCTTAAAGGAAATGGAGTTCTCCTCTCCATCATAGATCACCTTCCTATCAAATTACCAAGGTCTACCTAGCAATAGGTGATAGGCATCCATGGGTAACACATCACAAAGGATCTTATCCTTATATCCTCCAATAGAAAACTCTACCCAAGTTTGTTCATTGACTAGCACACTCTGCTCTTGATTCAACCATGTCATCTTGTATGGGTTAGTGTGGGGTATCCTCGTGAGTTTCAACTTCTTGGTTGCCTCCTTTGATATTATGTTATCAATTGACCCTGAATCAACTATCACCTTGCAAACTTTACCAAGAATCTTGCATCTCACCCTAAACAATGCTCTCATATGCTTAGGTTCATTCTTGACTGGTTGTCTTATCAAGACCCTATTGAACATCAGATTTTCTCCAATCTCTGATTCAATATGGTCCACCTCAGGTGTCTTGCTACTTGAAGAGTCTTCATGTGCATAAGCAACCCTCTTTCCACTATTTGATGAGGTAGGCTTGTCAGGGCATCTATAGGCCGGGTGTCCCAATTGACCACAATTGTAACATTTCATAGTTGCAAAGTAAGAGTTACCCCTGCTGGTACCTCTACCCCTACTTGGACCACCTTGTGTACATCTTCCTCTAGAATGGCCCCCTCTGAGATTGGCTTCACTACTATGCTCAGTCAACTTGGCTTCTCCTTAGTTCCTCTGCTCATTTGCCTTTCTTTGGTAACCACCTCGGTGATTCATTTTTTCTCTACCTCTACCTCTACCCCTATTGTTAGAGTCTCCTTTCCTTTTGTTCCTCTCTTCCACCTTGACAGCAAGTTGATGACAATTTTGAATAGTAGTAGGAGTCCATAGGCTTATCTCCTCTTGAATGTTCCACTTTAGGCCACTTAGATACCTAGCCACCTTGATAGATTCATCTTCTTGGACTTTGGATCTAAGACAAAGCTTTTGAAATTATTCGGTGTAGGAGGTCACATCAAGATCTTTTTGCTTCAATCCTTGTCTCTTCTCATGAAGTTGGACTTCATAATCCTCTGGTAAGTAGTTCTTCTTGATCTTACTCACCATGGCCTTAAAATTGGCAATAGGTACCTTCCCCATGCTAACTCTCTCTTCTTGCAGGTACTTCCACCATGTTAAAGTTGCTCCCCTTAGTCTTGATTTGGCAATCTTACACCTTTTGAGCCTTCGTCCCTCCCTCACACTCAAAGTGGTTCTCCATACCCTCAATCCATTCCATGATAGTGTCTATGTCCATCCTTCCACTGAAATGTGGCAATCCTTCAAAAGCTTTGGTGTTCAAAGCCTTAATAGCCTTTACAAAAGGTTCTTCATTGAACAAGGGATCTAGTTCAGGGATAATGTCATCTATGTCAATGGTTTCCTTGCCTTTATCCTTGGTGTCTTCACCCCAAGGTCCATGTGTCCTCTGATCCACCACTTCTTGTAGCTTATCCCTTATCTCGCTCATAGCTTCTTCAAGGAGTCTATTCTTCTCCTTCTGCTCTTCTACCTCCCTAGCCAGCTCTGTATTAGTGACCATTTTTCTATCCCCTATTGATTCACCAGTATATAGAGACATACACAGTCCACCAAATCTTTAACTTGCTCTGATACCAATCTGATGGGATGGGGTTTGGGATAGACTAGCCTAGTCTATGCTCTTGGATCCTTTCCTTGGATCACTAGGTGTTCTAACCACACCCTAGGGTCTCTAGGACTTCCCCTGCTTGTGGAGTCCCCTAACCTTGCCCAATCCACCCACCAACAAGTTGAAAAACTACTCCAAAGGTCTCACCTACTCATGAGATTCAAGAACCCTTACTTAGGCTAATAAGGGTTTGGCTTGCTCCACACCTTCCTAGGTCTTAGCAAGGATAGGTCAAGTCTAATACATTATTTTTCCACACATTCATGTGCCCCCAAGAGTTTTCAAGCTTCCTACCCCTTACCGATTTCACAATTTGGTTTTTTTGCCTACAAAATAGGGCTACAAGGATTGTGACCAATTAGGCCTCCTACCCAGTCCTTTAGGGCTCCCTCTTGCAAATGATGCATTTTCTTGTGAAACCTCCCAAAAGACATGCCATTAATTTGGCAAGGACTTAAGGATTTTTTAGGTTTTAGGCCTCCAAGTGTCCGTACACTGCCCTAGGTGGATTTTAAGGTTTTTAACGGTTTTGAGGAGGGTTTTTAGGCCTGCCAAGGTCACAGTGTAGGTTTGGTGCTCTTTCCACCTTGTCTGGATTGGTGGAAGCTCCTCCTTCACACAAATGGTGCTTCACTCACCCCTCTAAAACTCCTCAAAAGGGTGCCTCCTCCTCTGACCTTCCTTGCTCTCCAAGACCTCTGCAACTTAACCCTTCCTAGCCGAGCACTGTCTAGTCCTGCCTAGGTATGGGTCTTTAGATGACCTCCTTGCATTTTCAAGGGCCCTGGTTGTTGTGAAGTATACTATAGGGTCTAGACTCTCATTCCCCATGGTTTCATGGTGATTCCACAATGGGGAATGGAGTTATGATTCCATTTGCACAAACCAGTCCAAAACTGGACAGTGAGAAGACAATTTACAAAATATTTACAAACACACCTCACTTACAAATCAAAACCTAATATAAATGCTCAAAATGAGATTAAATACACCATACAAGACACTCGACATAGTTTTTCTTGAAAATCAATCAATTAACAATCTTCCTTCACTCCATTTGTGCCGACTGGCAGCAAAATTGCAGTCACAATCAAGTCACTTTTCTTGGGCTGTACAACTTCTGACATCCAACCCATTATCTTAGGGTTTGCAACTAGTTATACTACCCTTCCCTTGGTCTATGTGCCCACATTAGGGTTTTCCATGCTAAACTAAGGATTTTTACCTATTAGGTGGAAAAGTTGCTTGACAACTTTTAAAAGTTGTCATGCAACTTTTGAGCAACTTTCTCAATGTTGCTTTTCTTGACTCCTAGACCTATATTGGGCTAACCTAAGGACACCATCTTTCTATGAAGGACCCCTAGACACCTCAAAGGCACACATACCCTCTATTTTCAAGAAAATCTCAATCTTGACTTATGACCCTAAGACCTCAACTAGGACCCTAACTAGGACCTATGAGCACATGGCTCTTTATTTTAAATATAATGGCTTCATAAAGAAGCAAGAACACAATCAAAAACAAATGGTGGGAGCCCTTTGAAGGGTGCTCCTACACCAATCTCGGATAGCTGGAATCTCCCCTCTCCTTGGTGATCTCTCTCCCTCTCTCTCTGCTCTGGAACCTGTTGAAGCAGCTTTTCAACCTAAGCATGAATAGGCTGCTCAAACTCAAGCCTTTGGCCTAACCTAGCTAGAACCTCCTCAAACATCTATCTCAGCTCTTCCCTTTCAAGAACATGTTCTCCTGCATGCTGAGAGTTTTGATGAACAAATTTTTCTTTCTCTTGATGAACTGACTGTTCCGGCTCAAGACTCACATGAGTGTGGTGGTGGTGAAGGACTGTGATGGTCAGAACCATGGCCCCATCCTCCACCTCTGCCTCCTTTGCGACCACCCATACGACCAACTCCTCTAGCTTTCCTAGCCATGACCTAGTAACATAAAATAGAAAATGGTTCACATTTATAGCAAGGATAAGACAAGAGAGATACAAACATTTATGACCTAAGCAAAATGGTCAACTGAAACGCACACTACAAACCCAGAGTACCCAGTGTTGAAAGTTGGGCTCTGATACCAAATGTAATGCCCCGCCAAGAACCCTAAAGGAAAACAAAACAACTAGGCAACTAAAAAGTGAAATAATATTTTTTTTTTCTTTTAAAGACTAAGTGCACTAACTAAAACCATTGCATGTTTAATAACACAACGTAAGTCTAACATATGTTTTCCTAAGGGTTACCAACGAAGATTAATTTGTAGATTATATTAACACCATAGTTAATCTATTTAATTAGATAAATTGAAAACTTAAGTTTAAAACTACACATACCTCCAAATTTCATAATAAAGAAATAAAAGTATTCCAATGTATCCAATTTCCATAAACCATTTAAACATAAGATCAAAACAATAACATTCATTTCATTGACATAATATTACAATCTTCACAAATACATGGCTTCCAAAAATGCCACTGATTATAAGGTTACAATATCAAGGTTACATAAAAGTCTGATACAATGACCACAAGGTCTCAACTGAACAATGATCTCGAACAAGAGCTGGTACATGAACCATGAACCAAGAGACACCAGTGAAGCCTTTCCTCGCCTGAAGGTACAATCCAGAACATCTGATATGAAGTGGCACTACCACCCGACCATGTGATCCCAAATGGAACCACCCCACCGTGCTAGGAGATAGTAGAAATCCCTCAAGCAAGCAAAGTAAGACAAGTACGAAAGGACTACAAGACTCCACAATAATCCATGTAACTCAACTCAAAAAAAACAAGTGACTCTAAGAAGAGAGTGTCATCACATAGCTTGATGGTTACCATGGTACAACCTCCATAGGTCCCGGCCCCCACCCTGGGTTTCTCCTGGTAACCTCTCCTAAGCCTTTGGTTCCAACTATGTCTCATGCAGACCCTACCAATCCTTTCGTGAAGACAAGGTGGTAAGTTTTCCATTCCAAGCCTTTTCATAACATTATGAGCCCTGTACAAGCACTCACCTATGCACAAGGTACACTTATCTTAATTAATATTTATCTCACTCCCCCCCCAATATATTATTATGTTATCACTTTTTAACTAACTTTCAACGAGTTATCCTATCATCCACTTCGGGCATGGCCCCCGCTCGAAAGCCACTCTCTCTAATAGAACACTAATAAGAAATGTCTCTCTCTATGAGAACTCTATGGTGAAACAGACAACCATAAACAATCCTGACAAAGCACAGGTGAGGGATACATAATCACTAACCCAAGATTGACCATTTGGACAAACACACACAATGGCTCACATCAATAAGGTTTTACAACAACACCTGACCAAGGAGAAATAATAACATAGGACACAACAACAAATCAACCAAAATTGCAATGAAATTAAGCTTGATTGAGAATACAGTATACGCAAGATCCTATTACAAGCAATCTTTCCTTAAAAACAACCAAAAGCATAAATAACATGCAATTTAAGAATTTTCAGATAACAAGAATTTACAACTATATAATACATAGAAATCAAACTTGTCATTTGTCCAATGAAGTTAAATAAATTCACATATGAATTAATCTCCTAGTGTATTTCCAAATGAATATCAAATTTAAAATTATAAGCTTTTTTTTTCTAAAATTACTAAATTCTAAATTCTTTATTCATATAACAAAAATCTTTAAACTGATAATTAAAAATAAAATATATATATATATATATAATTATTTAATTATTATTTATTTATTTATTTATTTTAAAACTGAATAACAAAATAAAACAATAAATAAAATTTAAAAATTAAAATTAAATTAAACTTCTTTTTTAAAAAAAAATAAAATAACAAACCAACTACCCAAAGGTAGTGGTGCCACCATATGGTAGCCAACGCTACCCTTGGGTAGTGTTGCTGCCCTAAGGTGACAACCACTACCCTTGGGTAGCATTGCTACCTTATGGCAGCAGCCACTACCTAAGGTAGTTGTTGTGTGGGTAGAGGCATAGCCTTCCCACATTTTTAATATTTTTTTATTTTTTTTATGAAATATTATATTTTTTTTAAAACATTAAAAATAAATTCCTCATTTACTAAAAATTTCTGATAGCAAAAACATAAATTTCCCCATATCAATAAAATTCATTTAACAGAATTTTATTCTAATTATATATATATATTTTTTTAAATTTCAGATAATCCAATAACTTTAATTCTTAATTAAGTTTATTTCTAAAGTAATCATATAATTTCACAGAGACGCCATTATTTAAAAGACTATCAGAACAAATTAAACAAGAGAAAATAATTTCTCTAGTAAATACTATTTCTCTCAACTTTTGCAATTTTTCATGCAATCATGAGGATCTTTACTATTTTTTTTTCTCCATAATAATTTTTCCTAATTTTCGCCAAATTAAATCCTTTCCACAAACTAGAAATACACATCAGGCATGAATTCTAAAACAAAAACTTGAATTCACCAGAAGAGGGTTTTGGATTTGACAATTATTTTACACACACATCAAGCAGAGAAAAATAGAAATATTTACTAAAAACACACAACTAAGAAATCATCCAACCTGGTATAGCTTTCCTGGAAGATCTGTAGAAGAGCCCTAATCCTTTCAATAAACTTCCAATAAATTTCTTCACCTAAAATTCTTGACCTGTTCCTGTGTAACTAAAATAAAGACCTATACCCCTATTCAAACTAAAATTCTAGGTTCAATAGCTTTTTCATAAAAAAACCTAAATTTAGAATAATAGTAATTTTTATTTTATTTTCTAAATTTATCACAAAAGATAAGCTAACATGCAATAATTACAAAACATTATTCTTTCTTTTCTTTTCTCATGCAAATTAATTATTTTTCTAAATAAAGAATTAAAACAATACTTTAGTTCTAATTAATTCCTTTATTCATTTATTTATTTCTTTATTTATTCATTTATTTATTTATTTATTTAAAATTCTAGGAAACAATAAATATAATAAATCTAATTTATTTTTCCACTAAAATTTAAATAAAATATATTTCTAATATCATGGATCTTGCAACTTAATTTAATAATTTCTTTTAATTAACTAAATTTATAATCTCAATGCATAAACAATACAACAATGAGATAATTCCATAAACTTAATTAATTAATTAATTAAATCCACTGAAATGCTTAAAATAAACAAAACTCAAGCAAATACTCATAAAAAGATCAAACGACAAAATATGAAGGCCGAACAAACTAACAAGACAAACAACTGACAACACTTATACAAGTGTAACTATGTAAAATAGGGTCAACTACTATCTCCTCCACTTCCATCAGAAAATATAAGGTACGCTCAGACCTGTGAAGCTAGGTGGAGACGATACCCCTTACCTACCCGGTATTTGTACCTGCAATAATCTACATCACCGAACCACACATGCATATATATACAATATAGAAAACGACATACACACTAATGAAGGAGAATCATGGTGTTCTGTGTCTCACCAAAATGAGTGAAGGAAAATCGTCCCCTTGCATCCAATACACTCACAAACACACAACATACAATTACACATTGCATAGATAAAGTAAAATGTCAGTACATAGCAATAATCCATAAAATGCCATAAATCACAAATACTGAAATACAACAAATAAATTATACATCTCATCTCCAGATAAAGCATAATGTCATACAAATTTGAATAATATATCATGGTAATGTATCCACTGAAAACAACCAATAATAAAATATGAGTCTAATGAGTTCAAACAAGTAGGGGTACTACACTTCTTCTCTTAATCTCTTGCATGTCTATCAGGACACCTAGATGCCATATGACCAATTTTATTGCAGTTAAAACATTTAAATGGTGCTTTACCTTCATACTTACTTCCAACTGGACCTTTAGTAATTTTTCTTGTGAATAGTGCTTCAAGTTCTTCCAGTTCTTCATTTTCCTTTCTGATGTCTTTAAGTTCTCTTGCATAAAGTGCTTTCCAATCAGATTTCTCAGATGATGATGATGATGCTTTGAAAGCTAAATCTGTGTAGCAACAGGACCAAATTCCTCAAGTTCAAAAGCTAAAATTTTTCCAACCAAGGTATCTCTAGATACTAATGTATTAGGCATTGTTCTCAATTCATTAATATAAGTTACTTTCATTTTGTATGCCGGTGGCAATGCTCTTAAAAATTTAGAAACAACCTCATCTTCACTTAAGGATCCTCCACAACATTGTATACCCAAAATAATTTCATTACTTTTTTCCATAAAAGCAAAAATTCTTTCATCTTCTTCCATTTTCAGATTTTCATACTTGACCTGGAAGCATTCCATTTTTGCAATTTTGATAGTGGTATCATCTTCATTCATTGTCTCTAATTTATCCCAAATATCTTTAGCACTAGATCGGTCTAATAATCCCATGATTTGTTGATCTGACAATGCACTCAAAAGTGCTTCTCTTTCTTTGCAATCATTCTCCTGATCTTTAGCCAAGTTTGGTGGATTAGGTTGACTCTGTGTAGGACCAACATAGACATTCTTTGTAACATCCCATATGTCTCTTCCAATGTAATTCAGATGTATCTCCATTTTGATCTTCCATATACCATAGTTAGTTCCATCAAGTTTCAAACTGTCCTTCCTCAAATAGTTAGTTGCCATAGAATCTCCTCAAGCTATTAAACTTCTGCAAAAAGAGGACTTAGCTATGATACCACTTGTTACAAGCTAGGGTTGTCGTTGCATCAAAATATTGACCTTTCAATGCCCGATACAACCACTAGACTTATAGAATCCACAGGAGGGTGTTAAACCATGTCGCGAATCCCCATGAGGGATGTTGGCCCACTGCCAACAATATGCATGTCTACAATAGCCAAAAATAAGGAAGATCATTGTTCCAAGTCCCCAAAAATTTGTTTGTTAATCTCCAATCTCTCATAAGTATTCTTCCATGTTTGTCATTTGATTTATTATAGTATAAATTGTTCTGTTTTGAATACTACTATATGAAAAACCTCTATAAATAAGAGGATTGTGATGTATTCAAATTATCATCGAATTAAATTTTTGTTTATATGTTGTAGCATATTTGTGATTACCTTTGTTTTCTTTCTTAATTATTTTCTTCTATCAAACAGGTCTTAGAGCTAGGATTAGAGGATTCGAAAGGCTGAATTCAAGTTGCCTTGAAGGAGAGTTGTAGAATTTGAAAAGAAGCTCAAAGGTTGTTGATAAAAGAAATTCTACATGAAAGAGGTAGTCAAAGATTTTAGAAAGCGTTGTCATCAAAGTTGTTGCTGAAAGAAAAGAATCAAAGAAGATATTATTTGTAAAAAGTCATGAAAGCAATGTAAGATTATAGAATTGTAGGGTAACTATTTGAAGACATTGACGAAGATTTACAAGATTGTTTTTATATTGTTTTGTTAAGAAAAAAATTGTAAATATGGCAACAAATAACAACATTTCTCAACCTCAAATCCCTATTTTCAATGGTAAGAATTATGATTTTTGGTTAGTCAAAATGAAAACATTGTTTTTCTCCCAAAACATATGGGATTTGGTAGAGAATGGTTTTGTAGAGCCACGAGATGATGCAACTTATTAGGTATTACCACAAATAAAAAAGACTAGGTCAAGGACAACATGAAGAAGGATGTTAGGGCTTTATTCTTCATTCAACAAGCAATGGAGGAATCAGTGTCTCCAAGAGTTATTGCAGAAACTAGGTCTAAACAAGCTTGGGATACATTAAAAACCATTTATTGACCATTAAAAAATATTTATATGAATGATTTGATTCTATAGACCATTTCTTTACTGAAGTAATGAATATTGTTAATCAAATGAGGACACATGGGGAAAATATCTTTGATCAAACAGTGGTTGAAAAATTTCTTAGAAGTTTTCCTAGTAGATTTGATGAAATTGTAGCTGGTATTGAAGAATCAAAAGACTTAACTTAATTGTTTGTGGATGAGCTATTGGGATTTTTGTTATCCCAAGAATCTAGAATAAACAGAAATAACAATTCTTCTTTAGATAATGTTTTCAGATCTCAAGTTTCATCTAGCAAAGGAAGAGGAAGAGTCAAAGGTGAACATATGAGTATAGATCAAGGAGGAAGCACTAGCCAATCAAATCATAGTTCTAATAACAAAGGACAGGGAAGAAACCAATTCCAAGAGCAAACACACAAGTTTGATAAAATTTATGTTCAGTGTCATTGATGTAAGAAATATGGTCATTTGGCAAATGAATGTAGGAAGAAACAAGAAGAGATTAATAAAAATAGTTCAAAATGTTCAAGTGTGTCTAATAATAATTTTGGAAGTTTTTTCATAACTTGCAATGTTGCTCAAGAAATCTTAAAGATATATGGTTTCTAGATAGTGGTTTTAGCAACCACTGTTGGCATTTTTGGATGAATTGATTATGTGTTGCATTGATGTTTTGTCATTGATGTCAACACTAGCTGTTCTGGATGGTTACTGATAGACAAGTTTTGGTTACCAATAGAAGATCGAGTGTTTACCGGTATCTGAATACTTATGTGCTCCAGTTTTAAGTTGTATTGTGGATTAAAGGTTATAATCTGTTAACAACTAATTCACCCCCCCCACTCAGTTGTTCACCACTTAATATATGTTAACAACTGATACACCAGAACATTTTGGAAAAGCATTAACAACATATAAAACCCAAAGACATTTGGTTTTAATGCTTATTCAACAATCTACATGCTTAGAGAATAATTCAACAAAAACTCATTCAACATAAAATGACATTTAACCATTCATCCAATAGATAACAAGTCTCAGAACATAGTTTAATTTGTGCAGTCTCACAGCAAATATCATTGAAGTTATTGAACTTGAAAACAATACAGAAGTCAATATATTAAGCTTGAAATAAAACAATCGCAAAGGTTGTAGGTGCAATCTGACATGTCTATCATTCACCAAATTTAATCAACATAAAGGCCTATTTTATGAGCCAAATTCTAGAAATCTCTCTAAAAGTTTGAACCCTTCTAAGTAAGTAAAAGAAAGCATAAATAGAGCCCTCAGCTCCTAACTAACAACTTGCAACATTAACAAAATCCTAGTCACCGCTTCTGACAAGAAAACC
The DNA here is from genome assembly GCF_030272615.1 of Cryptomeria japonica. Classification (NCBI taxonomy): domain Eukaryota; kingdom Viridiplantae; phylum Streptophyta; class Pinopsida; order Cupressales; family Cupressaceae; genus Cryptomeria; species Cryptomeria japonica. The sequence goes on along the minus strand of NC_081405.1, from coordinate 585,765,953 downwards.
TGGTGTGGCACATCGCGAGATACTACCCATCAAAACAACCTTCAAAGTTGTTATCTCCACCATATCGTGGCGATCCCTGCACCTGGCTAACAAGAAAATCATGCTACAAACCGCATCCTGGTTTACAAGCTACCATTGAAAACATGCGCTAGCTCGGGGGACATCTACAGTCAAGCGCAGAAAGAGAACCAGATCATGTAACGTGTGGACACCAAGTGTCTTTACCTTCATATGATGGATGGTGGGGCCAAGGAGAGTACAATGCTATAAAAACCTGAGCCATACAGTAGCTCCCCATTCTCTCAACTTTGAACAAGAAAAGTGAGCGGCTAGAGGCAACACCGAGATGCAACCTAGCGCGCACGCTGGCGAATGGGAAAATGGATGAAAATCAAAAGGAATCGGCCCCACTTGATCAAAATGTCACCTATGAACAATCTCAAAATAATGTTAACAGTTAGACATCGGGAATTTGATCAATCTCAAGGAAATAAGTTTTTCTTTAGGAGGTCTAGGTGGGTTGTGAAGTGTAGAAGATCTTATCCTTGAGAGACTAGTGAAAATGAGAATTCTTGGAGTTGCTAATAATATTTCTCCATTAGAGGGTGATATCCATCCAAAATTCCCAAAGAAAATGAATGTCATGAACAATCTTCAAGAATTTACTCTTAAGCATTTATTCATTCCAAGTTAGACATGTAGTATGGTATAATATTTGTATACAGTATTTTTTTATTTATTGCATTGCATATAATAACTATTGGATACAGTGTTGTCAATGATGCCAAATATGTAGTCAATTTTTTCATTGATGTCAAGAAACCTGAAAGATTGCAATTACCATCATGTTATATTAGAGAATTTGAGTTATGGAGAGGAATAATAAATTATGCTTGATATCTAATTTATTTTTATCATTATATTCATCTTTTAGTTGTTCTTGACTCTCTAGAATATGTGCTATTGTATAGAAGTATTCATGGTACGTTTGTGATGTTTGTTGCTCAGAAATAGTATTTTTTCTCAATTACCCAATCATGATTCTTAGATTTGTATTCTAATATAGTTGAGAGTTATGGCTTGTGTCTTTGAAGTGAAATAAAAATACATATGAATTATCATATTTCAAAGTTTTAGTAGATTTGGTTAAGTGGATAGAGAGTTAGAGATGATAGAGTGTTCACAATGATAGCTAGTTAACTATGCTAATGGTTTGAATGTATATACTAAAGGATTATAACTTGTGTTAGCCAGAGGAAGCATGTCAAGGTAGTTTCAGAACAGTTCAGTCTATGTTGGGTAACACATAGTGTTTACCCACTTCTAGTGTAGAATGTTGGATTTTGAACTATCAATAACATGTTTCATGAGGATTTAATTAAATAATGATTGATATGGCCAGCTTGTAGATATTTTAAAATGTGTTCTAGGCTAACATGAAATGATAATCTTTATTGGGATGCATATATATCATTGATTAGATTTATTCTAATATGTGTGGGTTTTTGAGAATGCGTGATGAATTTTAATAACTGAAAAAAGTGCAAACTATCTATTAAATGTGCTAACTGAATTGTAGGACTAATGCATAGTGTGAGAGATTTATGAAGAAGCTCATGTATTAGGAAAATGTTGAGGGTTTAGCCTTGAAGGTCCACATCACATATCTTTTGTATATATTGATGTATTTGAGATTGGGGTGTCATATATTGAGCTACTGCTTAGATCTTGAATTAGGGGATTCGTGTCTCCTATAGGTTTGTGCCTACAAACATATTTGGGGATTAGTGTCTCTAGTAGGTTGGTGCCTACTGAACATTGCATGTTCATATATTATATCTTTTTTTAGGTTATACTTGGGTAGTAGATCCAAGTAGTTACTCTCACTATGGTTTTTTCTTTCTAAGTTTCCACATAAATCTAGTGTTCTCTTGAATAGATGCATATTTATTTTTATCATTTAGATAGTTTATTTATTATTAAATTTCAATATATAGATATTTATAATGATAAATTAGATCTAAAGCTATGTTTCGTGAATACTAATTCACTCCTCCCTCTTAGTATATCACGTTCCTAACATTTGGTATCGAAGCTAAGTTCCTTTGGAGGATTTTTTGGCATCTTATAGCCATAAACCATTTATTTATAGATATAAAAACCTAAAGCCATTAAATAGGCTTCCATCTTAACTCTCCAAAATATTGGCATATCAAAAATTTTAGTTGGAAGAAGCAAAAAGGAGAAATGATGTCATAACAAAAAGTTTAATGACCAAGGATGAGGATTGTGAAAGACTTGACATAGAATTAGTTCTTTTTTAGAAAGGAAATGGAGAAATTAATTAGCTAGCTAAGAAAAAAAAAATTAAGGATTACTAAGATCTTAGATGAGATTATATATAGTTAGAGGGAACCACACACCAAAATTGAAATCAAATTCAATGGAAAATAAATAAGTAAGACTACTAAGAATTCCATGAAAGAAATTCTAAAAGTTTCAAATGATAATGTTTCTAGAATTAGAGGATCAACAAAGAGTAACTGAAGACATCAAAAAGGAGGATGGAGGATTTGAGGTTTCTAGTTTTCTTTTTTCATTAAATCTAGTTCATATTCATAGATAGAAGAAGCGATTCAAAAGATAAAATCTAGGTCGAGGATTGCATAATGCTAGGTTCAATCATTCTTTATCTAGTTAGCATTTTAATTGCAATCATTATTGACATAAGGCAGTAGATTGTAGAATATTTCCTACAAGGAAGAACAACTTTTTAAGTAGAAAGGGATAAAATAGAGGTGGTTAGAGAGTGAATAGACCCAAGATATTGGATCAGGTTACCTCATGAGCATATGATGACAATATGGATGAGAGAAGGTTATAATAGGGTCAAAATGACCCAAAATGAGGTGTACTAAAGCAAGTGTCCAAACAATAGTGTGAAATTGTAAAGCATTTACAATTTATGATAATGCACCATGTTTACTAAAGTTAGTATATGTTCTAATGTTTTTCTTTTAATATAATTTAAAGTTTAAAAAGTGACATTAGAGGTTAATCATCCATGATTTTAATTTACTACTAGAAAAATACTCCCCGTATAGTTTCTTGTGTTGATAATTTTATAACAATAAAGATGCTTCTATGTGATGGTGTGTACCTATCCATGACATCTACCTGAATGTTTCTTGTATTCATAGCTCTTGAAAATGCCACCATGGTTCCTAACTCCCTTCTTATCATTGACAACATGGATGGACATTAATTTGCTTCTTTATCTAGCAATGATGGTTGGCTAGATATTGAAAATCTCTCCATTGGACAATATTTTTACCTATGCATGCTACCATTGAGAAAGTTGATGACAATAATTAATTAAATTTTATCACATGTTGGGAAACCATTATTGATATCCAATATCTTCTTGATGTGGGAGCCATCTATTCTCCATAGGAAACAACACAATCAAAAAAACAAAATTTGCAAATCACAATAGATTTTTATGAAATTTCTATTGGTTCAATCCTCTTAATATACCTTCTCAATACTATAAAAATACAAAAAAATTACTAAAAAATAATTATATTATGCAAATTTTTGTTTTGGATCAGGTGTTGTTTTGTATGGAGAATAGTCATTTCCCTTTATGTGGGGTCTTCAATTGATCATGACCTCTTTCCTTTTGCTAAAATAACCTTCATGGCTTATCAATTTGACCGTCTTCTTTGAGTTTTAATTTCAAAATATAATTCTAAAAATTTGATTTTATTTCACCCATATTTTATATGATGCATTTATTAAATTTATGATATATTAACATAAATTAGAATGGTCTTTATCATGAAAAAATAGAACTATGAAACTTAAAAATAAATAATTATATTTTAATATTTATGATATATTATGGAGGGAAACCAAGGTCTCAAGTCCTTTACTACATAAACAAAATTATCAAGATTTTGCAAAAGTAGTGAGATAATAAAAATCAAGAGGTAAAAATAGCATATAGGCAACAAAATAGTTAAGTTTCCAAGAAAAAGTAAAAAATTAAATGAACTAAACAATACTATATCTAAAACTTTCACCTATGAATGGGAAAGAGATACATGTTTGAAAATACCTTTATTCGTTCTTTGTGCCATTATCCATGAAACCTCATCATCCATATTCACAAAATTATGAGAGTGGAGGGGCAAGCCTCACTGAGATCAAGAATTCCTAACTAAAAAACGATTGTCAAGAGAAAGCTACACCACAAATTTGAATAGATATAGCATACTTTCATATTTTTTAATATAAAACTAATTCACTTAAATATATTTTGTTATAATGATCAAATGATTAATAAATCATTTTTTAATATGTAAAAAAATAAAAAATAAATCATACTAAAGGTTTTTTTCACTTATGGCAATAACGTGCCAAAATAACCGCAATAAAAAAATCGCATGAAAACATAGAATTGTTATCCTAAATAGTTTAGCAATTCCTTTTAGCTGCATGTTATGCCATGCATGTGTATCAAAGCTTGTTACATTTTTTTAATTTATTTTTATTTGTTTTTATCAAAGCATTTTACATTGATTATAGAAAAAAAAAATTAATTACTCAAATAGTTTTGAGAGTGACTTTGTAATGACATTGAATGTGGCTTCAAAAAAGAATTTGTGAATAATAAATTATTTTTTTATTTTAAATAAATATAATAAATTTAATCGAACATTTAATTTTTAAGAAAAATTTATTAGTTAATTGTCAAATTGAACAATTTAGATCATTTAGATATATTTAATTATATTTTGATTGTACATCATTTCATCTTTCCTGTAGGGAGAAATAAAATGAAAAATATTATTAGTGCATAATTTTTGAATATTTCAATTAAAGATAAATGCAAAGATAAATTTATTAAAATATTTGTAAGAGTAAAATTACAAGAATTATAATAATTATGTCAAGAAGAAGGAATTAAGTAAGATATATAGAATACTTTAAATTTTGCAATAGTTAACAAGAGACAAACACTATTGTAATGGTAACAACTAGATGCCTTGTTATTAACAAGATACTACATGAAGATTTGATTTTATTGTTAATGAAGCATTTTAAAAAAATTTGGGGAAACGCAAATCTATGAAAGCGAGGGATTTTTTTGATTTGGAGGGAAATGGTTCCCCTTTCTCTAAGGTTAGTGGGTGGAATATAGTTGAGTCTGACAATTCCAATAGGGAATAGGAAGAGGATAAGGGAAAGATAGGTCATAAAAGCAACCCTAAAGGAAGAAAGGCCTCCCCTATTTTGGCATTGCAATATAGTTTGTCTGAGGGTGGATAGGGGACATGAAACAAGAAGAGGAAAAAGAATGATGGAAACAACAAATATCCTTCTTTGGACTCACCTCTTAAAGAGGGTAATCAGGATTGTATGAGGGTTTCAGAGGAATCTCATCCTAATATAAGTAGGGAAGGAAGACACCCTTTTTCCTTGTGACCTTAACCATGAATCCACAATGTTAAACCTAGACATAGAGAATTTTTCGGACCTCCTTTTTGTGGCTAGAAATGTAGCTATTGATAATTTCAGATTGCAAAAGTTTTGCTTTCATGAGATTAATAAGATCAATATTGCTATCTGTGGGGTCGAGAGTAATTTGGAAAACCCAAAGGACCCAAATCCGAATTGGTTGGAAAAGGGAGTAATATGGTGGCATCCCTGCAAAAAGAAGTTAAGGACATAGAGAACGTGAAGGGGGATTTTGATGGGAGAATTATGAGGCTAGAGACAAACTACAAAAGGATAAATGATAATTTAATAACACTAGTCAACTTCAACTACAAGGTTATCAAGTGTAGTGCAAAGAGTGTAAGAGGTATGATGGAGAAATTTGAGAGGGATTAGGAGGAAAAATATTTCTTCACTGACATTGATGTCAGTGATAGCAGAAAGTGAGCTACACAAGAGGAGGGAAGAGGCGCTTATACTCAACTAGGGTTAGCAGTAAGAATATGGTGGATCATACTACGCAAGATGTGAGAGATATGAAGAAGCTATCCATGAAAATTTCTTAACTTGAAGTGGAGGAAACAAAATCTTTAAAGAATTTGAATTACCTTCTTTTTCTTGTTCTTGTTGTGTTCTGCTTTTTTTTTGTGTGTGTGGGCCAGATACCTATTTATTGATGGTTTGTTGATGGTTGGTTGATAGTAGCTTCTTGTAAATAGGGTTTCGGGTCCCTTCAAAACTTGCGTGACCCTTTAATAAAAAAAAGTGGATGTCTTGTACTTTCCTTCTTTTTCGACCAACTTTAAATTAATTAAACTTTATACAATGAAAATGTATATTATGTGATTCAAAATAATAGTTGGTATACAATTTAAATCATGATTCTATTTGCATTTTGTTTTTTTGTTTTTTTCTAAAGAAAAAGGCGTAGGGCCCAAAATATATTAATATAATAAACAGTTACATAGAATTTACAAAATAGATGAGATAAATTTCATCCCTCAAAGATTGCAACAAAAAAATAATTTCCCATGCCTTTAGAGAAGCTAATAAGGTGGTTGGCTTCTTCACCAATGAAGGGGTTAAGCTTATGGCTTGACAGACGTGGTAGACTTATAGTTATTTGGGAGCTGATATCAAGGACTTAATAGATTATGATATCATTCATGGGAAAGTTTTCATTTTTAATAATGATGAAGCAGAGTAGATATTTGATGCAGCCATAACGGGTAAAAACCCTCAAAAAGATTCAACCGTCTTATGCAGCAAGAGAGACACAACAAAAGCAGCAAGAAAACATAATAAATTCACATAAATAGATCATATTAAAGCCAAAGAACTTCCAAAAATCATTTTGCAATTATTATATTATCATCAAACAACATCTGATAATTAACTGGTTACATGCAGGCTTCAAGCCAAATACAATCTAAGCGGGACTCTAAGAATCATTGAGATCAAGAATTCCTAAATAAAAATATGATTGTCAAGAGAAAGCTACACCACAAATTTGAATATATATATAGCATACTTTTATATTTTTTAATATAAAACTAATTCACTTAAATATATTTTGTTATAATGATCAAATGATTAATAAATGATTTTTTAATATTTTAAAAAAATAAAAAATAAATCATTCTAAAGGTTTTCTTTCACTTATGGCAATAATGTGTTAGAATAACCGCAATAAAAAAATCACATGAAAACATAGAATTGTTATCCTAAATAGTTTAGCAATTCCTTTTAGCTGCATGTCATGCCATGCATGTGTATCAAAGCTTGTTACATTTTTTTAATTTATTTTTATTTGTTTTTATCAAAGCTTTTTACATTGATTATAGACAAAAAAAAATTAATTATTCAAATAGTTTTGAGAGTGAATTTGTAATGACATTGAATGTGGCTTCAAAAAAGTATTTGTGAATAATAAATTATTTTTTTATTTTAAATAAATATAATAAATTTAATCGAACATTTAATTTTTAAGAAAAAATTATTAGTTAATTATCAAATTGAACAATTTAGATTCTTTAGATATATTTAATTATATTTTGATTGTACATCATTTCATCTTTCTTGTACAGAGAAATAAAATGAAGAATATTATTAGAGTGCATAATTTTTAAAATATTTCAATTAAAGATAAATGCAAAGATAAATTTATAAAAATATTTCTAAGAGAGTAAAATTACAAGAATTATAATAATTATGTGAAGAAGAAGGAATTAAGTAAGATATATAGAAGACTTTAAATGTTACAATAGTTACAAGATACAAACACTATTGTAATGGTAGCAACTGGATGCCTTGATTTTATTAACAAGATACTACATGAAGATTTGATTTTATTGTTAATGGAACATTTTAAAAAATCTTTGGGGAAAGGCAAATCTGTGAAAGCGAGGGATTTTTTTGATTTGGAGGGAAATAGTTCCCGTTTCTCTGAGGTTAGTGGGTGGCATATAGTTGAGTCTGACAATTCCAATGGGGACTAGGAAGAGGATAAGGGAAAGACAGGTCATAAAAGCAACCCTAAAGGAAGAAAAGGCTCCCCTATTTTGGCATTGCAATATAGTTTGTCTGAGGGTGGATAAGGGACATGAAACAAGAAGAGGAAAAAGAATGATGGAAACAACAAATATCCTTCTTTGGACTCACCTCTTAAAGAGGGTAATCGGGATTGTATGAGGGTTTCAGAGGAATCTCATCCTAATATAAGTAGGGAAGGGAGACCCCCTTTTTCCTCATGACCTTAACCGTGAATCCACAATGTTAAACCTAGACATAGAGAATTTTTTGAACCTCCTTTTTGTGGCTAGAAATGTAGCTATTGATAATTTCAGATTGCAAAAGTTTTGCTTTCATGAGATTAATGAGATCAATATTGCTATCTGTGGGGTCAAGAGTAATTTGGAAAACCCAAAGGACCCAAATCCGAATTGGTTGGAAAAGGGAGTAATATGGTGGCATCCCTGCAAAAAGAAGTTAAGGACATAGAGAACATGAAGGGGGATTTTGATGGGAGAATTATGAGGCTAGAGTCAAACTACAAAAGGATAAATGATAATTTAATAACACTAGTCAACTTCAACTACAAGGTTATCAAGTCTAGTGCAAAGAATGCAAGAGTTATGATGGAGAAATTTGAGAGGGATTAGGAGGAAAAATATTTCTTCATTGACATTGATGTTAGTGATAACAGAAAGTGAGCTACACAAGAGGAGGGAAGAGGCCCTTGTACTCAACCAGGGTGAGCAGTAAGAATATGGTGGATCATACTGCGCAAGATGTGAGAGATATGAAGAAGCTATCCATGAAACTTTCTTAACTTGAAGTGGAGGAAATAAAAGCTTTAAAGAATTTGAATTAGCTTCTTTTTCTTGTTCTTGTTTTGTTGTGTTTTTATTTTTTTTGTGTGGGCTAGATACCTATTTATTGATGGTTTGTTGATGGTTGGTTGATAGTAGCTTCTTGTAAATAGGGTTTCGGGTCCCTTCAAAACCTACTTGACCCTTTAATAAAAAAAGGTGGATTTCTTGTACTTTCCTTCTTTGTGAACCCACTTTAAATTAATTAAAATTTATACAATGAAAATGTATATTATGTAATTCAAAATAATAGTTGGTATACAATTTAAATCATGATTCTATTTGCATTTAGTTTTTTGTTTTTTTCTAAAGAAAAAGGCATAGGGCCCGAAATATATTAATATAATAAAAAGTTACATAGAATTTACAAAACAGATGAGATAAATGTCATCCCTCAAAGATTACAACAAAAACATAATTTCCCATGCCTTTAGAGAACCTAATAAGGTGGCTGACTACTTCACCAATGAAGGGGTTAAGCATATGGCTTGACAGACGTGGTAGACTTATAGTTATTTGGGAGCTGATATCAAAGCCTTAATAGATTATGATATCCTTCATGGGAAAGTTTTTGTGTTTAATAATGGTGAAGGAGAGTAGATATTTGATGTAGCCATAAAGGGTAAAAACCCTCAAAAAGAGTCAACTAGCTTATGAAGCAAGAGAGACACAACAAAAGCAGCAAGAAAACATAACAAATTCACATAAATAGATCATATTAAAGCCATAGAACTTCCAGAAATCATTTGGCAATCATTATATTATCATCAAACAACATCTGATAATTAACCGGTTACATACAGGCTTCAAGCCAAATACAATCTAATTGGGATTCTAAGAATCAACCGGATCACAATATGAAAATGTCAATCCTTATTATTAGTTCTACTTCCTCTTCCATTACAAATTATTACCTAACATCATATTTATACCTCTTGGAACATATCCGAGTCAGCCTCATAAGATTACATTCACCAATGTCGAAAAATGAAATGTGTAATTAGGTCGGCCCTAAGATTTAAGAAATCTTTCCAAAAAATAAAAACCAAGTGATGCAGTTCAGCAAGAAGGTCAGCCACATGCCAAAGAACATCAGACAAGACCCAAGATGGATCCACAAGCTAAGAATCATGCCAGTATTGAAGTGAAACCAACAGGTAAGCACAAGAATTGTCCCGGAACCCAGAAATAGTGAACCGAAAGCGATAACTAGCCAGAAAAGAACCCAAATGAAATGGAAATCTAGAATCAAGTACATGAAACTGTCTGGAAACTGAAAATAAGATTTTCCATGAAGAACAAGCAACTATCGGTACATATCAGTATGAACAAAGAAAACTACAAAAAAACTAAACAAGAACAAAACTGAAAGGAAATATTTTTTATTGATGCAAGATTGCTCATCAACTAAGGATGCTCCTGCATGAGACAACCCAAGTAGAAAAATATATTCCATGAGAGGAAACTCATGAATATCTAAAAGGATTCAGAATGAAGATCCCATGCTCATTTCTGATCCAAATATCTTCTTTATCTGCCAACCTCTGCTTTAGCTCTTCTGGTGCCTCAACCGACTTCTCTAACTTCTGACTCCCATTGTTTCTCTTTCTTTTCTTCAGATCAACACATTGTCTCTGATTCTATAGCTCTGATTTGGTTCTGCCACAAGAATTCATCTAGTTTATCACCATGAGCTCTCTGTTGACTGGCTCCACCTATCCATCAGGCTCAACTATCAGATCCTTCAGCAAACTCATGTCACCCTCTGGTATAACCTCTGCAACTAGTTCTATCAGATATTTCTTCAAACCCTCTAGTATAACTTCTCCAACAAGTTCTTTCTAACCTTCTGCTATAGCCCCTACCACCAGTTTCTCAGCACTACAACTTTTCTCAGGACTCATATTCTTCACCTCCTTCTCTTTCTCCTTCAAAGAAATCAATGTGAACTTCTACCCATCCTTTTCAATAGTAACCAAGTTTCTTATATAGTCATAAATATCTCCTCTATCATACTGCCAAGGTTTTCCCAACAAGAAATGACAAACACTTACGGACACAACATCACATAAAACGTTAACTCCGAAAGGCCTAATATTGAAACTCACCAAACACTGCTTCTTTATCTCTATCTTCTAATCATCTTGTAACCAAATCACCTCATAAGGACAAGGATTATTAAGCCTCTTCAACCAAAGCTTCACAACCATCTCCTCAAATACTAAATTATCAGTACTTCCCCTATCTACAATGACCTTGCAACACTTACCACCTAATTTACACACAATCCAGAAAAGAGTCTTCCTCTGAGTAGATCCAATATCCTTTCTTTTGAACATAAGGGATTCTCCTTGTTTTGGTGCACAGTCAGATTTGGTGCTATTCGGTTCTTCAGTTGACACACAACTTCTTGCCATTCCTTGCTTACATTCATAGGATCTATGTCTAGCTTCTCCACACTTGAAACATTTTCTAGGAAATTCTCTACCGGTACTACTGCTACCTTTCATTGGTGTCTTCTATTCTAATTCTTTACTCCACTTAGGTTTTGACTCCTCTACTTCAATCGGTTTCTTCATACTATCACTCATCTTGAATTTATCCTTTCCCTTATTTGGTTGCCTTATTCTCACCAAGTCTCCTCATTCTTCAAAGCATACTGGTAGGCTTCTTCAATTGTAGAAACCTTCAACATAATCATCTCATCTTGAATGTTAAAAGCAAGTCCATTGATGTACCTCACCACCTTTTCTCTATCAATCTCTCTATGTCTAGATCTGATCACCACCTTATAGAATTCCTTAGTATATTTCTTCACAGTCATGTTTCTTTGTTTCAGGTTCTGCAACTTATTGAAAAACTCCAATTCATAGTCTCCCGATATGAACTTGGCCTTCAATCTTGCAACCATCTATCTCCACCTGGTGATCTTCAATTAACCATTCTCCACTTTGTATTTCTGCAATTCTTTCCACCACAAGGTAGCATGCCCTTTAAACTTGGTCTGTGCCAACCAAACTCTCTGTGGGTCCTTGACATCTTCAAACTCAAAGTAGTCCTCCAACTCTCCAGTCCAATCGATTAGATCCTCTAGGTTCAGTGTTCCAAAAATGTTGGAAACCTCAACTTTATGAACTTTACTTGCTTGTGCCACTACTCTTAGGAATACTTCCCCTCTTTCATCTTCCAGTCCTTCAGCTTCCTCAAGCTCTTCACCGACTTCCACATATTGATCCTCAGAATCAGGTTTTCTCTGCAAACCAGCCAAAGCATTTCGGATTTCATTCCTTACTTTATTCCTAAAGTCTTTCATCATCTTCTCTACCCTCTGGGGGTTTGACCTTGTTGGTGGCATCTCTCCTTCCACTCCGGTGAATTACCCCAACTTGTCGATCCGACTACCAATTTCAATTGCCTCCCCTCAACAATCTATTGAACACATGCACAACCTGCCTCCAATCGGTGATCTATCCACCCCAATTAATGTCTCAATATTCACAAATGATTCTTCCATTAGCCAGTCCATAACTAGCTCTGATACCACTTGGTGCATCCATAACCAGTAAAACCCCTCAAAAATATTCAACTGGCTTATGTAGCAATAAAACATAACAAATTCACATAAACAGATCATATTAAAGCCATATAACTTCCTACAATCATCTAGAAATCATTATATTATCATCAAATAACATCTCATAATTAACCAGTTATATGCAAGCTTAAAGCTAGATATAATCCAACTGGGGCTCTAAGAATCAACTGGATCACAATATGAAAATCTCAATCCTAATTCTTAGTTCTACTTCCTTTTCCCTTACAAATGATTACCTAACATCATATTTATACCCACCAGAACATATTCGGTTCAACATCATAAGATTACATTCACCAATGCAGGAAAATGAAATGTGTAATTAGGTTGGCACTAAGATTTAAGAAATCTTTCTGAAAAATAACAACCAAGTGATGCGGTTAAGTAGGAAGGTCAGCCACATGCAAAAGAACATTGGACAAGAACCAAGATGGATCCATGTGCCAAGAATCATGTTGGTAATGAAGTAAAACTAGCCATTAAGCATAAGACTTGTCCCAGAACTGAGAAACAGTAGACTAGAAGTGATAACTGACAGAAAAAGAACCCAAATGAACTAGAAATATGGAATCAAGCACATGAAACCATTTGGAAATAAAAAAATAAGATCTTCCACGAAGAATAAGCAACTACTGGTATGAAAACATAAAATTGCACAAAGAATTAAACAAGAACAAAATTGAAAGGAAATATTTTTGGTTGATGCAAGATTGCTCATTGACCAGGGATGCTCCTACATCAATATTGGTATAGTTTTATCATTCAATATTGTGGTGGCACCTCAATTATCTCTACGGGTGGCGAGTGCTCACTTGTATTATGGGTGTTTTGGTTTCATTGTTGGCTCTTTGTTCAAGTTATTTTCTCTATGATCAACAAAAGAATTGGCTATGAAAAAATTGGGGGAAGTAGGAAGAGGGTTAAGCTAGAAAACTATGAGAAGAACAAGAAAAATACGAACCTCTTGAGGCATATCGAGAGGGTTGTTGAGTCCTTTTCTAGAGAAGCTCCATGGTGCTAACCCTGAAATTATAGAGTATTTCACCAAGAATTGGAAGGAGGATGGGATTGTTCTCTCTAGGAGAAATGTTAAGATTGATGAGAATCTCATTGGAGAAATTATTGGGCTCTCCATAGAGGGGATGAAGTTCTTTCACAATAGAAAGTTCTCAGATGAAGCAGTCATAAAATTTCCCAAAGTTGATGAGGAAAGGGAGGTGTTGGTAAAAAGATCTAACAGTTATTTTGAAGCTTCAAAGGTTAAGATGCTTTGGAGGGAGGTGCTCAAAGTTATCATGGGATATATCATGGTGGATGCTAGATTTACCAGAGTCTACAGGTACCACTTGGCCCTCCTCAATCACTTTCGACACAAGGTAAGGATTTCATTTCCTTACTACCTATTTTTCTCTCTGAAATATAGTATTAAGAAACACCAAAAAAGCCCTAGTAAATATCATGTCCTGCATGCAAGACTTATACAGTTAATCCATGAACATTTTGTTAATATGTTAGCCCCATCTAACCCCATCTTGCCTTCGGTATCAGAAGGTTATAACAATGACATTATCATGTCTAAGGATGAGGGAGAATGGGATACTAATTGGGAAGAGGAAGAGATCCCTCCCCCCCCCTAAAATTGGGACTAAGAAAAATTTATAGAGCAAGCCCTCGAATAAAAAATTCTCCTCTGTGAAAACACTCACTAACACTTCTCAAAAAGCTAAAAACAAGGAGAAATACCTCCCCAAGAAAAAGTTGGTTTCCTATTTTGAGAACTCTTCAAAGGACTCTTCTGTTGACCTAGATTCCACTGATGGCTCTCATACCTCTTACCCTCAAACTGATAGAGAAAATAGGCCCAAATTCCATAGAGATCTTAGACCTAAAGACCACTACTTCCAGCCTGACTAGTAATTTCCTCACGATATTCTGGCAATTACTAGAAGTGAGGCAGTTGACTATTTTAGAATTATTAAGTCGGTTTTGCATGAAATTAAGGACCTAAGTATAAAGAATAGGGTTTTTTCTAGTAAGCTAGATGAAATGGAAGTGAAAGGGGTGCCTTAGAAGGCTGCTTGAATTTTATGGACTGAAGAAGAGAAGATGTCGATGGCCAAGTGCCTTCAAAGAAGTGTTGAGCTCATGGATAATACAAAGAAAGAAAATGAGAAAAATATTAAACATATGGAAGGGGAAATTGGCAAAATTTGGGTAACTTCAAATTCCATCATGAAGAAAAGCCATATAATTGTGAAGAATTATGCTACTACAATGAACACCTTGGTGGATAAGCTGGAAAATACTCAGTAGGGGACCCTGTTTATGGACTTGGAAGCTGACAAAGAAAAAATCTAGGATAGGATTCCAACACTCTGAAGAGAACTAGAGCCAACCTGAAAAGAAAATTGGATTATGTGCCTCAGGATATCCACGAGTTGAAGAAGGTGGCTTAGGAGATGAATAACCTTAAAGCCGAGATTGTCGATACTTTAAAGTTCTTAGGTTAGTTTTTTTTGTTTGATGTTGGCCTTTTGCTGACTTTTGTCTCATTATTGTTGTCCTTTTGTGTTTGTTTTGCAGCTTTCCTGTCTTAGTGGTCTTTATTTGAATATTTTATCTTTCTTGTAAACTTTGTGGTTTTGAGTCCCTATAAAACCCATTTTTTTCTTAATCAAAAAAATATATATATATTCTTCTTAGTTTGGAACACTATATAGAAATTGTAGACTATCCACAAAATATGAAAAAAACATATTTTCCACCATTACAACCAAAGAATAGTTCATCACCTAATAGAGAATACATAGAAAAATGCCACAAGATGACAACAACCAGAAAAACCTCCTAAGTATTAGTAGTCAAGGGCTTGAAGAAGATTCTTCTAGTGTAGCCATGACATATGAACTATGGAAAGAGTTGGGATAGCCATAGGGATCCACCTCCACATGGGTAAAAGAAACATGAATATCATCAAACTAGGATAGAGAAGATGAGAACAAAGGCTCACCAATTGTTAATTTATGAAGACATAACCAACCCTAGAATGCATAAGGATCATCACCCATGAGCCTATTAATAATGGAAATCAAAGTGGATATAGAGATCAATATCTTCAAGCAATTAAGTTTTCTCACAAAAACCACCAATCATCAATGACATATTAAAATATTGTAGCTCTTTAATTCTACAACAAGGTCATCCTAGGATATGGGATCTAGATGCATAGAAGTTCCTAACAAAAGTATTGTAATATCTATTGAACAAGTTAGATCCATCACCATTGAAGAAAAGATAGAGGCTACCTTAGATTGAAGAGTTGAAGGATTATGTAAAGAAGTTAGTTAAGACCTAGAAGGGAAACAATGACATCTTCCACAAGTTGGCAAGGAATAGTAAATTCTCTAGATAGCTTGAAGGAAATATCATGATCAGAGTCTTGAACCTCAATAATTTTTTTGCAGAGCACAATCCTTTGCACCATCTTTGAAGAAGACTAAAATCCAAAAAAGCCATCAAAACCATATATAACAAGCTAAAAAAAGATGAGAAATTATTGGTAATCTTGTCTGCATGTAAACACACCTACAACTCCACATTTGGAAATCATGCAACACAAGGGAGAGTGCAAATGAAAAAAT
This sequence comes from Cryptomeria japonica, assembly GCF_030272615.1. Classification (NCBI taxonomy): domain Eukaryota; kingdom Viridiplantae; phylum Streptophyta; class Pinopsida; order Cupressales; family Cupressaceae; genus Cryptomeria; species Cryptomeria japonica. The sequence goes on along the minus strand of NC_081405.1, from coordinate 585,749,844 downwards.
TAGAATCACAACACCTATATCTACACAAAGATCAAACAAAAGTTAGAGAGAAAAATAAGTGTTCTAGGAGGTCCCTTTCAAGCTATGACAGTAGATGACAATGGAGAATTAGTACTTAGAGCATGTGTAGTAGAAAACACATACAATCTACAATACCAATGGTATCCCAAAAGGAGATATCCCACAGGGTAGATGACCTCATATCTTGGAAGAGTTGTCACCACAGTATAGAAAACACTAACATGTCATATGTGTATAGCCCAAAACATATCAAAATATCATTCTCCCATCATGTCAATCAATGATCTCACTCAGTATAGTTAATATTATAAATAATAGCATAATTTGATAATTGATTAGAAATATCACTATCCTCATGATAACAATGAGCCACTTGACATTTTACTAATTTAAGATCCTGTTGCAAAAAATAGGTCAACTATCACCCTAGTGTAGATCACTAAGATAAAGCTCTAATTACAACCATCAAATTTCCTTCAATACATAAATCATGTATCCCACATTTGATTGCTAGTGAAAGACCCATAAGGAGAGCTAAGAATTTTGTAAAATTATTGTTGCATGAGGTATGTATCTGTACATTATATTAATTGTGTTACCCTAGTGATCTATGAGAACAACTCCAACCCTTAAAACTCTCGGATTTCCTTTAGAGGCACCATCAAGTTCAATTTTATCTATTTTGATGGAGTTGGTTTTCAAAGGACTTTTGACCTATCTCCTTTTGCAAACATTTTAAATGAACCTTGAGCTAGAGGAGACTTGAGATAAGACCAAGTTTTGAGAATAGAATCATCCCAAGAAGAGAACACTCTTTGTGTATTCAGAGTTTTATCTAAAAAAGTCATATCCACATCAAAAATGGACTGCTCAATTTTGAAGAGAACCTAATGCAAAACAAGCTTTTAACTATTGGATATTCTACTATTTCTTTTCAACCATATGTTCCAAACTACAACTGATGGATAAATCATCGGTAGACAAGGAAAAGTGGAAGTAATACAAAGAATAGGCCAATTCTAAAAGTGATTGAATTTTATCCTTTTCTTACAAACTTTTAGTTTCACAATTTATGCAAGTGACTTAGTTTAATTCTATTATTTACCAAACTGGACCAAAAACTACTAGTTTATAAATTTAAATTTCGAATCAAATCTACCATACCTATTAGTTGTTTCTTTCTAAATCAAAAATATTTTTTTTTTACTTACCACCTTTAGAGTACTAACTTGTATGTTTACATCATAAGTCTATGAGCATTAAAACAAGAAAATCATTATTACAACATCTAGGAAATATCTTACATGCTTTCTAATTGCCTTCAACAGTTTCTAATTTTCATTGAGCCAATATAATAGGTTTTTTATCAAGGAGAGAAGTATTTATTATCGTTGGAGAAACCTTAAATGCACACATTTGAGTTTTTGCACAAAAGAAAATATATACACCAAGTCAATCTAGGAGAAAACATAAAAAAATATAGAGCTCAAATCTACATAGGGTAAATTAGATATGTAGTTGTCTAGTTTAAATTCATAATTACATGATTTATTATAGTCATGAAAGTGATCCATGATAACAAATATTTAATATAAACCCTAAGGCATTTGTATGGTTATTCCTAGTTTTCTTGCATATCATTCAATGGTATAAAATCATCTAATAATATATCTACATACTATTTCTAGATAAGAACCTTTGTTTTCTTTATTTAATTTTTACATTTAGTTATGTGTTTTGATCTAGGTATTTATGACATGATTTGTTTTAATTTTTCAATAATTATTTGATCCTAATATTTTAAATAAATAGATTTAATTTTCTATTTCATTTTGGTGAAACCTTCCACTCCTATCCCTTTTTAAGGATTTATCTTCTACTTTTCATTGTAAATTTATTTGCTACAAACTAATAATATTTTTAATATTCATATTCAGGGATACCTTTAATATTTTTCTAGCATTTATTTAAACAAAGAACTAGCTAAAACTCTAATTTACTCTTGAAGAATTGTTTGGCTGAAGTCTTGTACGAATTCTCATTTTGAAGACCTTTCTCTAATTAGAACATTGGATTTTCCTACATATAAACATTATTACTAATAATTATATAATTTCTTTAAACATACAATATTATAAAAATTACTACCAATATATTTATGAACATAACTAATACAAATAAGAAGAGGAAAATTTAAAAATTATGGAAAATCACTATAATGAAATGTATGCAAAAGACTATCGATAGATAGAACATCATCACTAAAATCTAAATCCAAATTAAAATCTAAGAGAAAAGACAAAATATTTATACAACTCAAATTTATGCAAGGTAGTTTAGATATGTAGCTATGTACTTCAAATTCATAAATACATGATGGATTACAGTCATGGAAGTGACCCATAACAACAAACATTGAATATTGAAAAACAAATCATTATATCGGAATCCATAACTCGATCAAATTACCACTTAGCATCATGAAACTAACATTGAATCAAGTATCTCTAGTTGATTCAACATATCAAACACCTAAACCAGCCAGATCAATACTTTGCAATCATTGGAACACCAAAACATAGGAATATGTTGACATCAACAACAATAACATATCCTAGCAACAACAATATCCAACAATATCTGCATGATATTTTTGGCTAAAAACATTAGTTATATTTAATTTATTTATATAGTTATTTTTTTCTTTGTTCAAGATAATTATTAATGCCACATATTTTAATTCTAGTATATTTGTTTAATTATTAATATCTAATTTTATTACCTTATTATTTTAGGTAAGCAAACTTTTATTCTACAACCATTTTTGGTGAAGCCTTGTACTCTTATGACCTTTAGAGATTTAAATGTGTATTTTTATTTTCTATTTATTTATCATGGATTAATTATATTTTTAAATTTCATATTTATTGCTACTATTAATTATCTTATGAAGGTTTGCTTATGCCAGGAGCTAATCAAAATCCTAATTTACTTTTGAGAATAAATTCTCTCTTAAAATATCATATGATTTCTCATTGTATCAATTTTGAAATATCCATTGAGATTAAAAAATAATTAATAATATGTACTCATGATATGCATATGGATATGGATAAAAATAACTATGGTTAAAATATCATATGACCTATAATACTACCAAATTTAATTGATACTACACATTGATAATAATAAATCTATGATTTCCTTAAGCATATAACAAAATATAATTTTTTATAGGTACAAATAGAGATTCCCATTGGAGTTAAAATATCATGTGACTTGTAATACTACCAATTTTTATTTCTAATATACAATGATACTAATAAATCTATAGTTTCTTTAAGCATAAAATAAAATATTGTTTTTAATAGATCTCCTTACTCATAGATTTATGGTTTATTTGTATATCAAGAATAGGAGTATCCATAAGAGAATCCAGGATTGTGGAAAAATTACTATAATGGGATGCATGACATACTATCAATAGGTGAAACAATATCATCACATAAATGTATATCCCTAGATGTAACAATAGAAGTTATAGAAGTTTTGGTAAATACATATATACATAAATACACACACAATATATGCATATGCATATGTATGTATGTATGTATATACACACATACATATATAAATTTACATATGTACTTTTACATATGTATATGTGTATGTATATTTGTATGTATGCATGTATACATAATACATACATACATACATGGATTTCAGATAAACCTTTTAGATATTCAAATAGTTTTGAGAGTGACTTTGTAATGACGTTGAATGTGGCTTCAAAAAAGTAGTTGTTAATAATAAGTAATTTAAATTTAATCAAACATTTAATTTTGAAGCAATATTAGTTAGTTAATTATCAAATCAAATAATCTATATCATTTACACATATTTAACTATATATACTTTGATTGTGCATTCTTTCATCTTTCTTGTGGGGGGAGAAATACAATGAAAAATATTATTAGTGTAATAAATCAAAATATTTGGATTAAAGATAAATGCAAAGAGACATTTCTAAGGATATTTGTGAAGAGTAAAATGAGTAGAATTATAAATTATGTGAAGAAGAATGAATTAAGTAAGATAAACAATAATTTACATGAAATTATACTTAACAAGACACAAACATCTAGTGAACCATGGTACTAAGAGAAAAAATCATAAAGCATTTCAATTCATGGCACATATGAATTAGTCTTATTTCTTATTAGATGAGATACATATACTCTAAGACCAATTGGTAGAAATTGGATTCCTTTTGGATCTATTTCAGTTTCTAGCATCATCCCATCCATGGTTCCAAACTCTCTTTTTCTTGATATCCAAGTTCCCCTTCTAGGGTCAGCAACTTGCTTGTTGGATTCATTTACTGCCTTTGATGACTTCTCTAGCATTGCTCCTTTTGAATCTCCAAAAAAATATGCTTCTTCTTGGAATGTTGTTCAATGCAAGAAGAGGAGCCTTCCCCTTTTGATTGTGAAAACTTAAATTGTTCCATTGTTCCCACTACTTGTTCTCAACTTTGATGTTCACTAGCTTGTTTTGGTGCATTTCTACTTGGATGTTTTCCATTTTGTCCACTTTCTAAGTAAATTTGATGTTATACTATTTCACAATGGTTGTTCATTTGATCTTTCTATAATTTAATTATTTGATATGTAGCCCCCTTGGTCTGTTTTAATTTTGGTTATTTTCTCTCGCCTCCAACACTAATGTTTCCTAGTTGGTTTCCCTATTTAGCTATTTATGTGATTGGTTTTTCTCAGATTTGGATTTCACGGTTCATGTTTATGATCTATAATGGGTTGGAACCCTTCCCTAGTTATTTTAATAAAAAACCAGTGGAAGCCATGCACTTTCCTTCATTTTAGGCTCAATTTCAATTGGTTATTGTCTATACATTGAAAACATATAGTTTGTGATTCATAATAAGGGTTGGTATATAAAATAAATCTTGATTGTATTTGTAGTCAAATTTATCCTTTTCTCACTAAATTTTAGTTTGATGATTTATGCAAGTGGCTTATTTTGATTCTTTTATTTATGAAATTGAACCCAAAATAATTAGTTTATAAGTTTAACTTTAGATTCAAATTTACCTTTCCAATAAGTTTCTGATTTCTAAATAACATAGAATGATCCTCCACAACAAGCCTCAAGAATATAAAATACACATAAATAGGGGCAATACATGAATCCAATAACATAGAATGATCCTCCACAACGAGGCACAACATAACCTCTCGCTAGAGCTACAATCAACCATCCTCACCATCAAGGAATCACTCAACTTGTTGGAGCAACATATAAAAACCTCAATAGACAAGCACAAAACCACTTATCGAAGCCCAAATGGATTCACAGACATCACAAATAAATGGCACAGTGCCCCAAAACCATCAAACATATTAGACCAAGCCTTTGGAATGAAGACCCAACAGAGAAATCAACCAAGGGACTCAAAAACCAACCCAGAAATCTGTTGACACTACTTTGGTGCTATTGTAGCCCAGAGTAGTGCTATTGTTCTTTGTTTTATTTAATCAATAAGTAACATGTTTTACTTACAACCTTTGGATTTATATTTAATAGCTATCCCTAGTTCATTATAAAATAATATTGTACATAGTTATCATCGACTAACTCATACACATACTTGCATCATAAGTTAAGGAGCATTAAAACAAGGAACCCATTATTACATTATGTAAGACATCTTTCACTACGTTCAAGTTGCCTTCAATAATTTTTAAAAATCATTGAATCAATATCATAGGTTTTTTATTAAGGAATCGAAGAAACCTTAAATACACACAATTGAGTTTTTATACAAAAGAAGATATATACATCAAGACAATCTATGAGAAAACAGGAAAAAAATTAAAGAGTTCAAATCTAGCCATGTAGATTACATATGTATTTTTATAGTTGAGATTCATAATTACATTATTAATTATAGTCATTAAAGTGACCCATAATAATAGACATTGAATTTTTAAACCTTAAGGAATTTGAATGGTTATTCCTAGTTTTCTTGCATATCAATTAATGATATACAATTATCTAGTAATATATCTACATGATATTTGTAGTTTTGATTAGATTAAGTGGGAGAGGGCTCGAACCCTTACATAAAATCCAAAAGGAAAATAAAAGAGGTGTAGTGCCCCTCCCTGATTCATCTTGTCTTTTTGCATATCAAAGGAATATATTGATCTAGCTTAGTCTACTTTATGATGATTTGATGATATCATGTTATGTACTAACCCTATTTCATGATGGTATTGCATATGATGATGGATCTATATTTGATCATTATTTATGATGGATCATATTGCTTATGGGATTTTGATGACATTATGATTACACTAAGCCCACTCTATGATTATGATGATTGAGTTGATGCTATGATATTTGTGATTCTCTTCTAGTGTCTTTGTGATTAGAGACAATGTCATACCACTCATTGCGAGCACGATATGACATTGTGGTTCTCTATCACTTGCCTGATCATTTATGATGTATATGTGCTGTGTATATATATTGTATTACATTTAGTGGTAGATGCAGGATTACAGGTACCAGACATCGACTCCACTTGGTCTCACAGATCTGAGCATGTCTTTATCCCAATGGCAAGTTGTTGGAGATGGCATGTGTTTCCCTCTCATAGTCTAGGCTTAAGTTGATACCCTTGTCAATTAGTGTCTTGGCTTGAGTCATTGGTCTGCATCATGTGGTATGTTGTTCAACCTTATATCGGGTTGCCTTGTGATTTTACAATTATTTATTAATTAAAAATTAATCGGTTTATATAGTTTATAAATATTAAATTAAATCAATAGATGACATTAATATTTAATATTAATCTATGATCATTATTATTATTGGAGAATTATTATTCATTAATGTTTATTTTATGGATTTATATTTTATTGGTTATTTGTAATTGTGGAAATTAATTAATCAATTACTACATTTAGTCCATTGGCATAAATTATTAAATAATGGTTAGTACAAATACAATATATTTATACATATTTATTACTGAGAGTTTATAATTAATTAATAATTAATTGGTGGAATTATATTAACTGAGTATTTATTCTTAGCAGTACATCCATCTATTTTTTTATTATTTATTTGATTATTTTATATGTATCTGTATATTTAATTATTTGTTTATTACTTATCTATTTATTTATTTTCGGCTCATCTATTTAGTGGTTATTTATTATTTATTTATATTGGTTTTGGTTTATTGGATTATTATTTATTTATTTATTTATTTATTATTTAATTAGTGGATGGATATTTATGTATGTCCGTACATTTATTTATTTATCTTCTTTATTTATTATTTATTTATTGTTGGATTACTTATTGTTTATCTAATTATTTATTTATTTGCATTGATGTTTTATTTATTTGCTATTATTTGTGTACCTACCCCTTGTTATGATTGGCCCTCTTGGGAATTGTGATTGTGAGGATAATATTATTTAATTATTTGTTTATTTATTTATATTATTTGTCGGTTTATATTTAATTGGATCATTTATTTATATTGCCTTTGATTTATTTTATTGGGCTTTAATTTATTATTATTGTTTGTTATATTATTATTACATTCTCTTGTTACTAATTGAGTAATTAAATATTACGTTTATACCTACCCTATTATTTTATTGGTTGAGATTTGAGGGAAAGTAAATAATATTATTTTATATTCTTACCTCAATTTTTGGAAGGGGGTTGGTATAGAATATACTTTATTGGAATATTTTGATTGGTAGATATTCTTTTGTAGCTTTGAATGAGATTCTATTTATTGGCTTTCTGAGCATTTTTGTGGGTGTGCTTCTAGATATCTCTCTGTGACTTTTGGATTTTAGAATTGCTTGGTTGGGTTGAATTTTGGAAAGCTTGTTGGTTTGGATTTTTCTCTTCTATGGTTGCATTACCATCACTCTACTTCCAGGTTGGAGATCTTTTTCTATTGTTGCATTTTAATTTTTGAAAAGAGATGTTTTCTCCATGATTGCTAAAAGATTGTTTAGGGAGATTTGGCAATAAATGATTATTTTATTATTAATAATTAGGAGTAATATTTTACAAAAAAATCTATATATGATTTTATCAATCTATGTGTTGTATTCTTGGAAAAGGGCATTTGTGTATGTTGATATGTTGATTATAAGTTGGTTGTGAATGTGTTGTGGTAACAGTTGGTTTTGTGAGGTTTATTTGTTGTTGAATACCCTATTTTGTGTCCATTTGGTTTTATTAGATCTAGAGTGGCTATGTCTGTAATCTTTTTTGTGCAAGTTATTATCAATATAAGTTGGCCTTTACAAGGCTTTGTTTTGGTTTCTTATTGGATTTAAGTGACTTCTAGATCATATTTATGCCATTTTAAGGCTTGTGCCCAAATTTGGGCAGATTTGAGTATCTTTGTATCTTGTTTTTTGTGAGTTGGTCCCTTGTTACAGTAGCATTAAAACATAGAACAATAGCACTACTCTGGGCTACAATAGTGCCAAAGTAATGTCAGCAGATTTTTGGGTTAGTTTTTGAGTCCCTTGGTTGATTTCTCTGTTGGGTCTTCATTCCAAAGGCTTGTTCTATTATGTTTGATGGTTTTGGGGCACTATGCCATTCATTTGTGATGTCTATGAATCCATTTGATCTCTAACAAGTGGTTTTGTGCTTGTCCATTGAGGTTTTTTATATATTGCTCTAGCAAGTTGAGTGATTCCTTGATGTTGAGGATGGTTGATTGTAGCTCCAGCAAGAGGTTATGTTGTGCCTCGTTGTGGAGGATCACTCTATGTTATTGTATTCATGTATTGCCCCTATTTATGTGTATTTTATATTCTTGAGGCTCTCTTTATTGTTTCACTTTGGCATTATGATCTTATGACTTGATCCTTGCTAAGTGTCTCTTGGTTGTAGGTTGATGACTATCTTTATGATTCGGTTGTATCAATTTTGTAATGACTTTTGGATGCTTTCCATGTTGAGATTCATGTTAATATTGTGTTGTATTTTGTTATATGTTACCCTATGGCTTGGCATATGATTAGGGGGAGTGGGCTTCTTTGTGATGACCGGGGTCACGTGAGTTAGGTTGCTTGGCACCAAGACCGCCATGGCACATTGGGAGTTTTCCTTTTTATAATTCAGTGATAACATCTAATAATTCATTGGGTTTGGGTTACACCTAATAATATAATTATATTTGGTTTTGGCCATATGAGATGGCAAGCTAATCTCCCTTGTACTCACATATGTTGAGATGGATCCACATGTCTGTTAAGGGATTGTTTTCACCCTTCGTTTGTGAGGGTAGCTTTTATGACTATTAGGATTATGGATTTCTCTTGTTTGTGAGAATAGCATACATGTCTACTATGGGTGCATATTTACCTTCTTTGTGAGGCTAGCACGTAGGAGCACAACTAGTAAGGATGGCCATATTCCCTTCTATATGAGGACAACATGTGATGACACTCCTTTCCTACATGTGACCATGTCCATATGCCATGCTTTATTGTATGCCTCTAGAAGAGTTTATTGTTGATTTCAACCTTGTGTTGTCATGTGATTATTGTTGTGTTGAGTTCATTATGCGCTATGTTGAGTCCCATGGTTTTTAGGTGTCAACCTAGGTCTTGAGTGAGTGTTGGAACCCCATGTCATCTCCTAGCATGAGGCTTAGTTCCTATTTAGTTCTACATGGTTGGGTAGTTTGATGCCTTCTTCCATTTGGATATTCTTCTTCTTGGATGTTAGTGTGCATGGATTGGATTCTTGGATTCTTCATTACATGGATATGTTAGACAGTTGAAATAATTAGAAGACAACTGAAAGGGGGGTTGAATCAGTTGTCATAGATTAATGGAACTATTAGCAATTTAAAATCTAATACCAGAACCCAAAATATTAATATCAAAATAATAGTTAAACCAATTAAGCATAAAGAATAATCACAGAATAAATACCATCCACATGACACTAAGATTTGTATGTGGAAAACTTGGTAAAGAGAAAAGCCATGATGGGAAGCCTACCCACAGTCAGATAATACTTTTGCAGTAAGTATATGAATTATAATTGAGGGGCCTACACTTGAAGGAAGGCCAACAGCCTATAGTGCATTGCTCATCACAAAAAGAGCCTCATTGACTACATAGAAATCTAGACTACAATCTGGACAAGTGTTGAACTGCAAAAGATAACATCTCCTATGCCTGAGTATAGTTCTGGTTAAGCTCAATACTAGAGGACTAAATCCTCTTACATACACCCAATTCAATCTCCAATGATCAAAAAATTCCTCTACCTGAATGATATTACATTATTTGCATTTTACATTCCTTGACCATGACCTCTAACATAACCATGATGATCTACAGTGAAATCTTACATATATATATACAAACCCTCGACCATAAACAATCAGGTCAGCCACCAGATAATAAACCAATTATATAATTACAAACCATGTTTTCCTTAGACCAAACAAATAATATCCAACACATAAGACATCCAGACAATACATCGAGAGGTCCAATCCACACATTACATTAAAGTTGTTCCATAACCTAGATCAAATGGAACCAAGTATAGGTCCACATGCTACAACAATAATCTCCATCCACCAAGTCTTGAACATGATCACCAATAGCATTCTGAAACTCCACCAAAAGCTACACCAACACCACTTATGCAATACATCAAAGATCTTCATCAACAACTATGTCGGTGAAACCCTCACCAGAACCAAAAACTAAGCTTCTAAGCAAGCAGGATAGCATCCGATCACAAGACCAAAACCAATTGACCAAATATGACTATGAGTATCATGAATAAACCAATTCCATCACCAAACTATATTGGAGTCTACCAGATCATTCCAGATCCAATTCAACTAGAAGCCACTCAACCTATAGGGACCACAAGGGTGCCGACAAAGCATCCAAACAGCTAGTGTTGGCATCAATGACAAAACATCAATGCAACACATAATCAATTCCACCAAATGGCTAACAATCCCCCCTTTGGCATTGATGTAAATACTAGATGTGAAAAACATCTAAGTACAAAGAAATGCCAAATAAGTCTCCCCCAATGGAAGATAGCCAACAATCTCCCACATACAGCTCTGAATGTAAATATCTCTCCCTTTACTTTTCTTATTTATATATGTCCCCCTATCACTTTTTCTTTTTCTTCCTCTATCTTTTTCACATTAATATCTCTCCCCCTTTGACCTAAATGCCAAAAATATAACAAAACTATAAAAGCAAGAACATAAACAACTGAATCACAAAGTTGACTACTCCCCCTGAGTAGTAGCATCCCACATTAGTGTCGGAATGAATAGTATCTCTAATAATGCATGTTGGACTAATGCCAAACCACATTAATCAATTCTCTACCAAAGGGGCAGAAACTCCCAATCTGTCTCTCAGGTACTAAAATGATTCCTTGTGGAAAGGTTTAGTGAAAATATCTACAATTTGCTCTTTAGTGTTCACATAAACTAGTCTAACTTTATTTGCTTCCACCTTTTCCTTCAAAAAGTTATACTTGATAGATATGTGATTTGTTTTAGAATGAAATACGAGATTCTTTGATATATCAATAGTAGCAGAGTTATCACAGTGAATATCTACCAGTGCATCACAATCCACCTTTATATCCTTCAACATTTGCTTCATCCATAGAACTTATGTACAATTAGTAGCAGCAGCAACATACTCAGCTTTAGTAGTAGATAAATAAGTACATGACTATTTCTTGTTGATCCATCAAACCAACTTCTTTCCAAGAAAGAAAGCTCCACTGAAATTGCTTTTCTAGTCATCAACATCTCCAGCCCAATCAGCATCTGTAAATGTAGATAAAGTAAATTTATCATCCTTAGGGTACCACAAGCCATATTCTAATGTACCTTGCAAGTATAGAAAAATCCTTTTCATCGCCATTGCATGATTTTCTCTAGGATCACTTTAAAATCTTGAAACAATAAAAACAAAAATCATAATGTCAGGCCTAGTATGAGTCAAATAAAGAAGACCTCCAATCATAGATTTGTATCTTGTAGGATTTACTAGTGTGGAAACATCTTTTCTTGTCAATTTCTCACTTGTAATCATAGGAGTACTTACTGGTTTAGATCTCCCATACCAAATTTCTTCAATAGTTGCTTAGTATATTTAGTTTGATAGATGAAAATACCTTTGTCAGTCTGAGTAATTAGCAAACCTAAGAAAAAATTCATCTCACCAATCATAGACATGTCAAATTCTTTCTCCAAATTCTTAGAAAATTCTATGCATAACTTATCTTCACCTCCAAAAATAATATCATCAACAAATACTTCAATAATTAGTATATCATCATCAATAAGCTTATAATATAAATTATTGATAGCACTTCCCTTAGTAAAACCAAGCTTCAAAAGATATTTAACCAACCTTGCATACCAAGCTCTAGGTTCTTGTTTCAATCCATATAAAGCTTTCCTTAACCTAAAAACCATATTTGTATCATCTGATAGTGAAAAACCATCAGCTTGCTTAATATAAACTTCCTCATCAAGATCCCAATTCAAAAATGCACATTTAACATCCATCTGATAAACCTTGTAGTTTTTATAAGCAGCATAGGCAAGAAATAATCTTATAGCTTCAATCCTAGGTAGAGGTGCAAAAGTCTCTCCATAATCAATTCCTTCCTTCTAAGAATATCCTTTACAAATCAATCTAGCCTTATTCCTTATAACTTGACCTTCCTCATTCAATTTATTCCTAAAAACCCATTTAGTTCCAATAACATTTTTATTTTTAGGCTGGGGAACCAAGTTCCATTTGTTATTTTTCTCAATCTGATCTAATTCTTCTTCCATAGCTTTCAACCAATATTCATCTTTACATACCTTAATTACTGATACTGGTTCAACTTGTAAAATTAAACATATGTCATTAGTTGTCAGTCTTCTTCTTGTCATCACTCCATTACTCTTATCCCCAATGATCTAATCTTCTAAATGATGAATCAATCTCACATACCTAAGAGTCTTCTAACTTTCAGTTCCTCTTCCCTATTCTTCAGTTATTGTAGAATTCTCTGATACTACCGGAGTAACTGGTTCAACACTCTTTTCTTGTAAAGGTGCTACCGGTTCAGATATAATCATTTCCACTGTCAGTTCCTTCTCATAAACTTTGATTTGACTTATGTTCAGCTCATCTACTTTGACATTAGCACTCTCCACAATTCTTTGCAATCTCTTTTTATAACATCTATATGCTTTGATTTCATTAGAATAACCAATAAATATGCCTTCATCACATCTAGGATCAAATTTTCCAACAATATCATCTCTCCTGATATAACATTTAGTACCAAAAATTCTGAAATACTTAAGTGTATGTGTATTGCCGAACCATAATTAATAAGTTGTCTTACTGGTTTCGCCTTTGATATGTCCTATGTTAAATGTATAAACCATTGTGCTCACTTCTTCTCTCCAGTAGATACAAGGTAGACTAGCTTCCATCATCATTGTTCTAGCAACATCCAAGATAGTTTTGTTCTTCCTTTCCACAACTCCATTATCGTGAGGTGTTGGGGGAGCAAAAAATTGTATTCCTATACCATGCTTCTCAAAAGATTTATTAACCTCACCAGATGTGAATTCTCCACCATGATCTGACCTCAAACATTTAATCTTCAATCCTGCCTCAGTTTCCACTTTAGCTTTAAAGATTTTAAACTTTTCAAATGCTTCAGATTTTTCTTTTAGAAAAGTAACCCACATCATTCTAGAATAATCATCAATGATTAGCATGAAATATCTATCACCTTGAAAACTTTTAACTCTAGTTGGGCCACACAAATCAGTATGAATAAGATCAAGAACATAGTCTGATTTATCTTGTATACTCCTAAAAGAGGTTTTGAACTATTTACCCATTTGACATTCTTTACATATTGGATTATAGGGCTTCATAATCTTACGTATATCCCTAACTGCCTTAGTTGAACTGATCTTCAGAATGCAATCAAAATTCACATGACACAACCTTTTATGCCATAGTGAACTCTCATCAATCTATGTAATCAAACATGCCTTCTCACCGAAGTTCGAATGAATATATTACCTTTTGTCTATGTACCAGTTGCAATCTCCAATCCAGATGCATTAATGATTTTTCAATTTCCATCCTTGAACTGTAATTGATATCCCTTATCTACCAATTGTCCTACACTCAAAAGATTATGCCTTAAACATTCAACATAATAAAAATTGTCAGTATTGTTCTTACCATCCAATGATATAGTTCCTTTTCCTTTGATCATATATACTTTTTCATCTCCAAATCTAACTAGACCACCATCAAACTCTTGCAAACATAGAAACTTCCCTTTATCTTCCGTCATATGATGTGAAAAATTGATGTCAATTACCCATTCATCCTTGTCTTCAATTTTAGCAGCAAGTGCCTTCTCTTTAGGTATATTCTCTTCCTATATCGAATCATCTTCCTTGATAGCCAAGAACACCCATTCCTTCCCATTGCCGGAACCACTAGCAGAATCTTATGTTAGTTTATCATCAGAAGATCAGTAATGCCTTCCTCATCTGCTATGGAGCATGATTTATCTCTTTTTTCTTGTACTTATACTTGATCTGATATCCAGGGTTAGGCTTAAATGATCTTCTAACTCTTTCTTCAAATCTTGAATTCATTTCAGGATATCTAGATGCAAAATGACCAATCTTATTACATGCAAATGATTTAAAAGGTTTTTTTCCTTCATATTTACTTCATACCGATCCTTTAGGTACTCTTCTAGCAAATAGTGCTTCAAGTTTCTCAAACTCATCATCTTCTTTCTTCATATCTTCTAATTCCTTTCCATACAAAGCTTTCTACTCTTGCTTACCAATTGTAGGTGGAGATGCATGAAAAGCAGGTTCAGACTTCATAGCTCTAGAAGGTCCAAATTCTTCAAGCTCAAAAGCAGATAGTTTCCCAACCAAAGTATCTCTATTGACAGATGTATTAGCCATTGTTCTCAACTCATTAATAGCAGTAGCCTTCATTTTGTAAGCTGGCGGTAGGGCTCTCAGAACTTTAGAAACAATTTCATCTTCACTCAGAGTTCCACCACAATATTGAATTCCCATAACAATCTCATTTACCCTTTCCATGAATGCAGTAATCCTTTCATCTTCTTCCATCTTTAGGTTTTCATATCTCACCTAGTAACCATCAAGTTTAGCAATCTTCATTGTAGGGTCACCTTAATTAAGAGTCTCCAACTTATTCCATATAGCCTTTTCAGATGAATTGTCAGTTAATCCCATTGTTTGTTGATCAGAAAGTGCACACAAGAGGGCTTCTCTTGCTCTGTAAACATTCTCAAGCTCCTTGTCCAGGTTTATCGGAGGATGATTTCTAGAAATTGGATTATAAGGTGTGACACCATTCTATGTGATCTCCTGAATCTCCTTGCCAAGACATCTCAGATGAGTCTCCATATGAATCTTCCATACTATGTAATTTGTTCCATCAAGACTTGAAATATCCCTCAGAAAGATAGCTCCAAAAGAACTGGATGAACTTGAACTGTTAGTCACCATAGGATCTTCCTCAAGCAGTTAATCTTTTTGTAGAGAGGACCAAAGCTCTGATAGAAATTTTTAGACAATTCAAATAATCGGAAGACAAGTGAGAGGGTGGGTGAATCAGTTGTCATAGATTACCAAAACTATTAGCAATTTAAACTTAGATAGTGGAACCCAAAATATTAATACCGGAATAGCAGTTAAACTAATTAAGCATAAGAAATAATCAAAGAATAAATACCATCCACACGACACCATGATTTGTATGTGGAAAACCCGGTAAAGGGAAAAACCACAGTGGGAAGCCTACCCACAGTCAGTTAATACTTTTGCAGTAAGTATCTAAATTACAATTGAGGGGCCTACACTTGAAGGAAGGCCAATAGCCTAGAGTGTAATGCTCATCACAAAAAGAGCCTCATTGACTACATATAAATCTAGACTACAATCCGAAGAAGTGTTGAACTGCAAAAGATAGCATCTCCTATGCCTGAGTATAGTTCCAGTTTAAGCTCAATACCAGAGGACTAAATCCTTTTACATACACCTAATTTGATCTCTAATGATCGACCAACTCGTCTTCTTGAATGATATTACATTATTCGCAATTTACATTCCTTGACCATGACCTCTAACATAACCATGATGATCTACAATGAAATCTTAGATCTATATATACAAACCCTCGACCATAAACAATCAGGTCGACCACCAGATAATAAACCAAATACGTAATTACAAACCATGTTGGCCTTAGACCAAACAAATAGTATCCAACACATAAGACATCCATTAAATGCATTGAGATGTCCAATCCATACATTACATTAAAGTCGATCCATAACCTAGATAAACCGAGACCTAGTATAGGTCCACACGCTACAGCAATGATCTCCATCTGCCAAGTCTTGAACATGATCACCAACAACATCGTGAAACTCCACCAGAAGCTACACCAACATTGCTTATGCAATTCATCAAAGATCTTCATCAAAATCTCTATTGATGAAACCCTCGCCAGAACAAGAAACTAAGCTTCTAAGAAAGCAGGATAGCATCCGATCACCAGACCAAAACCAACTAGCCATATATGAGCATGACTATCATGAACAAGCCAATTCCATCACCAAACTATACTGGAGCCTATCGGATCATGCCAGATCCAAGTGAACTAGAAACTACTAAGTCTATTGGGACCATAAGGGTGTCGGTAAAGCATCCAAACAGCTAGTGTTGGCATAAATGACAAAACATCAATGCAACTCATAATCAATTCCACCAAATGGCCAATAGGATATTCTTTGGATCTGATTTATATGTACTTGGAATGGAAAACATTGTATCATGATGATTTGTATTTGGAGAAGAGATTATGTTCCCCTAAGATATGTATCTTTATGTATTTGTTGATGTAATTAAAGAGGGAATATGATGTAGTAGTTTAGGAGGAGATCTCATTGTACATTCAATAAGTATTCATTATGTAATGTTAGATAATGAGTTCTATGTGGAAAAGGTGGAGTTAGTATTTATACATTTGTATTGCATTGAAATTGTAAGATGGAATAATATGTATAATCTTATAGAAATTAAGATGGAAGAATAGTGGTTGTTTTTATAATTCTTGCTTAAGGAATGGAAATTATCTAGATGAAATGGATTATGTTGCTTAGGTAAATGAGCTAGTTACCTTAGACATGTGTAATGAAACTTAAAGGATAATCTAGTCTTATGAAGAGAATGGTTATGTAATCTTTGATGCTTTTTTGAAGAATGAAAGAATGGATATTTAGAGTATTTGATTTGGTAGTTTCTTAAAGAATCTAAAGAGTATGTTATGTGACTAAGTTATGCATATGTCTTAAGGATTTATCATAGTTGTATGGAAAGAAAATGAATAGATGGATAATAGAATATTATATTCTAAGATGAATATGTGATGTATTAAGATTTTGTCAAGTAGTAACATTGAGATATCCTAGGGAGTGGATTTGCATTGTATGAGTTTATATAGAGTTATGTTAATGTTTAAATGGTTATTCCACTTGTGTAGTATGGTTCTATGGTTATGTTCTTGTTGGCTTACATATTCATGTATATAGTTAACAATGCATTGATGAATAATGGTAGTCATGTTGCATTAGTAAATACTAGTAATATCATAGTTGTAATGATTATCTTAAAAAAAAATTTATCTCTTTTAGTTAGTAAACTTTGCTTTATTTTCTCTAGGGTATTTTCACAGGCATTACAATAGGTCTCATGATGAGTGAGAACACCCAGCATTAAGACTGACATTTACAATAGAAAATAAAACTAGACAAAGACCATAAAATAAAACCTAACACTAAACAAAACAAGACTAAACATGACCAACACCAGAACACCACCCCCACAAAACATGAAAAAATGGTCTACAAAGTGGATGTTTTAATAGCTTTCCATCCCTAATTAAACTCCTTAACTTTATCCTAAAATGAGAGTCTTTTTATTATACCGTTAGTAGGAGTAGTATTAGGGGACTCAAATTTGACCTTCAGCTCCGAAGTAGTACTAGTCACAATCTCCATGGACCTCTTCCTTTTGACATTTCTTTTTTCAAGCTCTTCCTAGACAGCTTGTATGGAAGCCAAATTTTATCTTTCTATATCCCTGTCAAAAGCCACAATCTCTTCCAAAATGTTTTTTAGAGTATCGTAATTGTCCTTAATTAAATAGATAACCCTTATCATTTTCTCTCTTTCTTCTTTTGAGGCCACCTTGACACTTTAAGATTTGACCTCCACATCTCAATTATTCCATCACATGAGTCTCTTTGCTAGGTCATTAGTAATAGTCCAAACTTTGTCATCTTTATCCTCCATAAACAGTTAGTAGTCTTGGCCTCTACCTCAGCCAAAGTCTCTAGTCTATTAATTTTTATTTTTGTAGTGCGAGGCTAATCTAGGAGCTATCAAATGCTTTCCTTTTTCTTGTTATATGTGATACAAAGTTCATTAACTTTTTCCATAACCCTTGGTAACTCCCAAGCACTAGGGGCCAAAAAAGGGGAGCGAGGAGGGGAACCTAGGATTGGTGCAAAAGGATTAGGGGCCAACATATAAATAATAGGGAGGGAGTCATATGGGGTCCACTCAAATCGAGTAATGCATAAGGAAGAGGAGTCCTTAGAGATGACCTCCTTAATGATAGGCCCTTTGAAATTTCTCTCTTTTTGGGTTTAGGCATTGAACAATATTTTTTATTTTTGCAATATGCTAGTATTGATCTAGGCAACCAACTATTTAGAAGGGGGAGTGACCATAATAGAGCTAGAGGAACCTTAAAGATCAGTCTTTGGTACATTTGACAACTCCATAAACAAGGTAGGGTTCAAAATTGGTTCAATAGGGTTTATATTAGGACCTCTAGTAGGAGATAGAGATAAATGAAAATTGTAAATCTTGAGAAATAACCCTTGGTGAGGGGGAACCACATCCTATGACTTAGAAATAGAAACAGATTGAGATAGGGAGAAAATAATCCAAAAAGAAAAATTCATTTTATGCCATGTCTAAAATGATTCAACATTAGAAATGGTTGAGAGTGGAATATTCTGTACCTACCATCAAGAGTGATTTATCTCATCAGGACCAGTGCAATCTCCTTTTATTTATCAGGGATGTCCTCCCTATTGAAATGAATTTGTAACCAAAATATTCTCTCACCAACCTCCAAGAGTCTGTTGAAATATTCTATATAATGTCCTTTGGGTTTTTTAGGAAAAGTCATGCCCTCCACCAAAAGCCCATTGAGAGCTGCATTAAGCTCCATAGAAATAGTAGAAGAAATCCCCCTATAAAAACCTTTCCCTCATCCTAGGAACCTGACACATTGTTCAGAGAGAGAGGGATCAAAGCCTTTCATACCATCAAAGTAGGAGGAAATATTTTTCCTTTGAATTCCAAATTAAAAAAATGTCATCTCTTTTAAAATTACCACAATTATCAATATCATTCTTGATAAGATCTCCCCCCATGGTATGCTAGTTCTAAAAAAATAGTAATGACAACTATTGGAAAAAGGATAAATTAAGCCTAAAAGTGGAAAATGACAAACAAAAGTGGTATTAGGAAAGGCAAACCTCTTCCATACTATAAAAGTTAATCCTCCCCATCATGCAATGATTAGAGAAAGTGATGGAAAAGGCCATTGTTAGGATCATGGTCCTCATATCCTACAACACATTTGTTCTTATGTCATCCTGGATCACAACTCAAACATCTCATAGGATCTCATGCAAGGTAGTCCACATTTGAATAGAACTAGTGCAAGGATCCAGATTGGTCAGCCTATCAGTTGACTTATTTCGCTCCCTAAGGGTGTGGGAGAGTTTGACGTGTCCAATGGTTGAAAGAATGGGACAACATTTAAAAATGAGATCTTTCATAGGCCAACCTAGGGTTGCTTCACTAGGAAGAACCATGATTATATTTTTTAAGTCCCCTACAATAACATTTATTTGCAAACCTTTATCCTTAGTCATAAATATGTTGTAGAAGGCCACCACCACCTAAGAAAAGCTGAGGGTTTAGATTCCAAGATTTACCATATTGGAAAGCACTAGATCACCATTTATATCTCTAATGATGTCAACTTCACCATTTCACTTGGGTTACCCTTAGAAGAGTTGTCAAAATTTAATTTTAGCCAGTCGATGTTGGGAGGGACCATTTAGTAGTGTTCCTGAGAATAATAGGTGGGTAGACAAAAAGAGAAAGAGACTTAATTATTTCTCCATTTTTATCTATTTTCCTCTCCACAGTAGAAGGTGGATGATTATATTTGAACCTAGTGAAATATTTGATGTTTTCCTTAGTATTCCTAATGAAGGAGAAAACTAAGGCTTCCGATTGGATATTCTTATCCTTGAATATTCTACTATTGTATTCTTTCCAAACACTCCAACTTATATGAACGAATGCCTACCACCATAGTTCAATAATGAGAGGGTAGCCACAAGAAGGGGACCAACAATATGAGACCAACTTCGGATCTTTATGCCAAATCCAAGATAGAGTGAAGAGACATAATATTTTGTCTTATATTCCACAAGTACTGATAGTGGAAAATGATGTGGTTAATACTTTCTTTAGCCTATTCACATAAAATGAATTTGTTCACAAGATGGATCACTTTGTTTTGAAGGTTGTCAATAATAAGTATTTTCTTGTGGCAAGCCATCCACCAAAAGAAAAAATTTTAGGAATAGTTTTAGACTCCAAATTTTTAACACCTTATATTGAGAAAGACAAGGGGTTTTCAAGAGGTTATAGACCTAACTAAGTAGATCTCATCCTTTAAAGGGGGCGAAACCAGAATATCTTGAGAATTGATTCTAAAAAATCTCATGTTATTTAAGATCTAGAGAAATTCCTTTGTAGTTGTATTGATCAAAGGATTGAACCGCAGGGGATCAATCCTTTAGGAAGAAGGATAAGAAGATGTGTACCAGTAATCCTTCACTAAGGCATTAATTTTGTTCATTAAGTCCTTCTCAATAGTAGAATAGATGAGATGAAATTATAAAGGAATATAAGAGGCCCAAGGATCTCTCTAGAATTCAAAATCTCTACCATTACCAATTTTCTATAAAGTTCTCTTCTGCAGTAGAGTTTTAGTTTTGATGAAATTGTTTCATATGTGGGAACCACATGATAGGATATCATCAAAAAGGAAAGCCTTACCATCTCTTGCTTGCAGATATTTATTCTTCATCACACCAACTTTGTCAAGGAGAGCCAATTTTAAAGAGAGTGAGTCTCTAATATTAAGGCCTACAACCTCTTTTCTAAAAGTAAAATACAATTTTTCTATTCAAGACTCCACTAGAGGAATCATCTTTAAATCTGATCAATGTTTTCTCCCAAGAATCGAACATATGGAATAATAAAAAAAAATACAGTAAGGTACTTTGAAGAGAGGCTTTAAGCATTTGGATTTTACTTGCATTACTAAGGAGGCCTCATTTCTAGCTAGCAAGCTTCTTTTGGATTCTTTCTAGAAGAGGATGCTAGATTGAGTTGTCAACTTTCCTAGATGTCAAAGGAATGTCTGAGTATGATGAAGGTATATTAGAGACCTAACATTTCAATATTTGAGAAATTGGAGTCTGAAGAGATGAAGAAACGTTCATAAAATATAAAGAACTCTTATCCAAGTTTATATTTTGACCTAACAACAAAGCATAATGAGTTAGAAGAGAAATCCAACTCGTCACCTCTATCAAGGAAGTAGTACCAAACAGAAGAGTATCATGTATAAATTATTGTTGGGAAATGACATAGATGGAAGACAAAGGTAATAAATCCCTCAAGAGGCCTTGATTGAAACAAATATAAATATTCATACCAAGTACATCTTCCATGATAATGAAGAGCTAGGGAGAAATGGGATCCCCTTGCCTAATCCCCCTAGAAATCAATTAAAAACTTCGTGGAGCTTTTTTCACCAAGACCAAGTACATAGGGGAGTGGAGGCACACCTTTATCATTTTCAAAATATTTCCATAGCATCCAAATTTGTGGAGGATTTTAGAGAGGAATGGGCAAGTGATGCAGGAGCAATGGAGCAGTTCAAACCGGTTGGAGCAGTTAACTGTGAAATTGCTTGGAGATTATGGCATTTCTTCATTTTTGAGAGTTTAGCATTGTGGATTTGGAATTATCACCTTCAGTTCATTGTCTTTATCATGTTCAAAATTCATGGCATTTGGATTTGTTCTGGTGAGATATCGATTCCTGTATTGGCTCGGTGTTGATGTGTTCTTACCAATCAGTCTTGCAGAGTGTTGAGCGAAGTTGAATTGGGTTGCAGTTGATATCCGTGAATTGCGGATCATTGAGTTATGTTTCTTGTACCTTTTCCAATGTTTGTAGAAAACCATGTTATATTTTATGCACTTTGGAGATGTTCTTAGTGATTTGAGCCGACTTGTTATTGTTTACATGTTTCATTATGAATCGATTGGTCTTAGGTCAACTTGAATGATTTGTTATTGTTAGCGGATGGTATAAAGAGAATTTTTGTGAATCATTTTAGGAGACAGAAGATGGAAGATGGAGGACAGAGGTTAGAGATTGAGTGAAGATGTAGATGTCCATTGGATTCTAGTCTGGTAGGACTAAAGCTAGTATGGCTGAGGTCTGGATCACTGCAAAATAGTGGAAGTTGTCACCGGTTGATGATTTGTTGAGAGGATGATTTGCGGATCATAGATCCAAGTTCTAAGAATTGTTTGTAATCCTCGACTATGGTCCAACATGTGGCATGTGTAGTTCTTCAAACTATCATAAGAATTGTTCATATTGTTTACCTATTATGTATTATGTGGTATTACCGATTTCTCTTTCTACTTTATCTATGTTGTGTTACCGGTTACCTGTATATCTTGCATGGTGTTTGTGTTTAGGCTGCAAGGCGAGGATATCCATCATTGGATCTCCCTACCTTGACTTCATCAAATGGTATTGGAGTTGGTTTGTGAATCTATTGTTAGATAGTGTTGGTTGGAGAAGAAGTTGAGGAAAATTGTGGACTTGTTCAAATCGTTGAACGTGAGGCATAAAGGCTTGCAGGTAGAGTGCCGAACCTAGAGCTTGAGCTTGTGGAAGTTAGTGGGTGGGGACTTGAACCGATCGTTGATTGAGGCACATTGCAGAGTAGACCAGTAAATCATCGAGAGAGGCAACCAGAAGCTATAGCAAGACTGAGAGTCATATGCAAGAGCACCGGAGTAGTTCAAACTGGTTGGAGTAGTTAACTATGAAATTGATTGGAGATTGTGGCATTTCTTCATGTTTGAGAGTTTAGCATTGTGGATTTGGAATTGCTACCTTGAGTTCATTGTCTTTATCATGTTCGAGATTCATGGAATTTAGTTTTTCTTCCGATGAGATATCGATTCCGGTATTGGCCCAGTGTTGATGTGGTCTTACCGGTTAGTCTTGCAAAGTGTTGAGTGAAGTTGAATTGGGTTGCAGTTGATTTCTGTGACTTGTGGATCATTGAGTTATGTTTCTTGTGCGTTGTCCGATGTTCCTTGAAGATTGCATGATGTTTTATGCACTTTGGAGATGTTCTTATTGATTTGAGCCGACATGTTATTGTTTACACATTTCATTATGAAACGGTTGGTCTTAGGCCGACTTGAATGATTTGTTATTGTTCACGGATGGTATAAAGAGAAGTTTTGGAAATCATTTTAGGAGATAAAAGATGAAAGATAGAGGATAAAGGTTAGAGATTGAGCGAAGATGTAGATACCGGTTGGATTCTAGTCAGTAGGACTCGAGTTGGTAGGGATGAGGTTCAGATCAGTGCAAGACAGTGGAAGTTGTTACCAGTTGATGATTTGTTGAGAGGATGAACGGTGGATCATAGATCTAAGTTGTAAGCATTGTTTGTAATCTTGGGCTGCGGTCCAACATGTGACATGTGTAATTCTTCAAACTATTATAAGAATTGTTCATATTGTTTACTGGTTTCTCTTTCTCCTTTATCTATGTTGTGTTACCAGTTACTAGTATATCTTGCATGGTGTTTGTGTTTAGGCTGCAAGGTAGGGATTTCCTTCATTGGATCTCCCTACCTTGACTGAATCAAATGGTATCAGAGTTGGTTGGTGAACCTATTGTTGGAGAGAGTGATGGTTATGTATTGGTTTATTGGAAACTAAGTTGAGGCAACTTGTGGACTTGTTCAGATCACTGAACATGAGGTAGAGAAAGGCTTCCAAATAGACTGCCAAACCTAGAGCTTGAGTTTGAGGCAGTTAGTGGGTGGGGACTTGAACCAATCGCCGATTGAGGCAGGCTGTAGAGTGGATCGGTAGATCACCCTAGAGAGGCAACCAGAAGCTGTAGTTAGACCGCCAAATGCTTGAGGCAGTTGCAAGTACCTAATGACTGATTGCCAAACTAGATCAAGTGATGGGACTCACTTTTCAATTAACCCCGAGAGTCTGATGCAGGACTACCGAAGTAGTTCAAACTGGTTGGAGCAATTAACTATGAAATTGCTTGGAGATCGTGGTATTTCTTCATGTTTGAGAGTTTAGCACTGTGGATTTGGAATTATCACCTTGAGGTCATTTTCTTTATCATGTTTGAGATTAGTGGCATTTAGATTTGCTTCCAGTGAGATATCAATTTTGGTATTGGCTCGGTGTTGATGTGTTCTTACCAGTTAGTCTTGCAGAGTGGTGAGTGAAGTTGAATCGGGTTGGGGTTGAATTTTGTGACTTGTGAACCATTGAATTATGTTTCTTGTGCCTTTTCTTATGTTCCTGAAAGACCGCTTGATGTTTTATGCACTTTGGAGATGTTCTTAGTGATTTGAGCCGACTTGTTATTGTTTACACATTTCATTATGAACTGGTTGGTCTTAGGATGACTTCAATGATTTTTTATTGTTCGTGGATGGTATAAAGAGAAGTTTTGTGAATCATTTTAGGAGACATAAGACAGAAGATAAAGGACAGAGGTTAGAGATTGAGTGAAGATGTAGATACTGGTTGGATTTTGGTCAAGTAGGATTGAAGTTGGTAGGGATGAGGTCCATATTAATGTAGAATAGTGGAAGTTGTTACCGGTTGATGATTTGTTGAGAGGATGATCTTCAAATCATATATCTAAGTTGTAAGCATTGTTTGTAACCTTGGGTTGTGGTCTAACATGTGGCATGTGTAATTCTTCAAATTGTTATAAGAATTGTTCATATTGTTTACCGGTTATGTATTCTGTGGTGTTACTGGTTTCTCTTTCTACTTTATTTATGTTGTGTTACAAGTTACTAGTATATCTTGCATGGTGTTTGTGTTTAGGCTGCAAGGTGGGGATGTGCTTCATTGGATCTCCCTACCTTGACTGAATCAACAAGACACCATGTCATAGCCTTTGGATATATCGTGTTTAAGGAACATGCATTCTCTATTGCTACTTTCCATGGAATGGATATTTTTGTGTACAACAAGAACAACATCAGAGATCCATTGATCTAAGAGAAACTCCTTTGGGTGCACATGAACTATCTTCTAAACAAAAGCATTTAATTTTATTTACCAGTAATTTAGAGAAGATTTTGTATAAGGTGTTACAGAGGCTAATAAGTCAAAATTGCACTATTATGTTAGCATCACTATTTTTATGAAATAGGACACTATAGGTGTTGTTCACTTCTTTAAGGAGGATTACAAAAGCTTGGAATTCCCTAGCATCAATGATGATGTTTAGACCTACTATGTCCTAGAAAATTTTAAAGAAAAATGAGGGGAATCTAGGAAGGCTAGGGCATTTGAAAGGGCCAAGGGAGAAGACATCATTCTTCAATTCATTATCTGTGAATCTGAGTTCCAAAGCCTCCAAATCCTAGGGTGATATACAGTTAAGAATAACTTGGAGGAGATTATCTGAAATATCAACAACAAAAGTTTTAATCATAGGAGGAGGGTTGAACATAGAAATGAAGTGGTTAATAGTCTCCCTATGAATATCTTCACCCAGAGTGAAGGTGAATCCATTCGAATTGATCAGTTTAGTAGTTCTATTCATTTTATTGTGTTTGAGGGAATATTGATGAAAATAATTAGTATTCCTATCCACCTCTTTGACCCATTGGATTTTGGATATTTGTTTCTAGAATAGTTTCTCCTTTAGCATCATATTATGAAGTTTAGAAAGAAGACTCCTCCCTTATTGGACCCTTTCAGAGGAAGCACTAGACCTTTCCACCTCCATTTGACTAGTTTGGTTCTAATCTTGTAAATCCTTGTTTTGAGAAATTAATTTTCAATAGAAGATTTACTCTATTTTCAAAGATTTCTTTTTTATATTTTTAATTAATGAACCCTGAACATAGTCATTCCCTAGACTTTGGAGCTCCACCAAAGAGCGACAAGGTATTTAAAACCTGGGTGATAGTTCCACATTAATTCAAATATGAAGGAGAACACTCATTGGGGTTTATCTTGGATCCATTATGGAAAAATAGTGCAATGATTCGAACCAAAGCGAATAAGGGAGGAAATATTTCCCTAGTCAATAAGATTCAAGAAAGAAGATAGAAGACATCGATCACGACAAACTTGAATGATACCATATGGATCCAATTTGATATTAGACCAAGTAAAATTTGTACCCTCCAAATTCATGTCAATTAGCTTGCCTTTAGACAAAAAATCATGGAGGTCCAGCATATTGTCAAAAAAATTAGGGAACACCCCATCTTCTTAGAGGAATAAAGGGGGGTGTCGATGTCACCCATCAACATCCAATTGAAATTTAAAAATGAATCATGAGAATCAAGGAAGGAAGGTTGTAAGCCCCTTCTTGAAACAAAATTATTAGGCACATGGATATTAGAGAGCACCCACTTAGATTTAGTAGCTTCATCAGAGAAGAAAACATTGCTATCATTATTATCTTGAGAATGTAGAACACCCTTAAAATTATGATGCTTCCACATTATTTCTAAACCCATTGAAGCACCATCTACATTGACTATCAATGAATTACAAAATTCTAGATAAATTTAATCACCTTTAGGAAGGCATCAACACCAATCTTCGTTTCTTTAAATTATAGAATCCTATGTAGTTATCAGATTATACTTCACTTTAAATTAAAAAACATTATACTTCACTTTAAACAAAGTGGTAATAGAGAATCAAATAGTGGAAAATATTTTATTGTTGCTGTGGTTTTATATGATTGACATGGTATGGTTTTGAATTAATGTAAAAGATTCAAAGGCATACTATTTAAAACAAGACTCACGATATTATAATTCACAAATGATAATTATATAGATCAAGTTGAACGTTTACTGCTGATTCCAAGAGTTGTTTGATGAGGTACATAATGATTTCCCTATAGAAGGCACTAGTGTCAAGCATTGTATAATGTTAGAAAACCCGTAAAATGAATATATCCACTTGAGAAGCTTTGAAAATTTTAATAAATTATAGATATCTACAACAAAATTTAGAAAACTATTCACATATGATTAGATAATATCTATTACATTATCCATTGACTATTTTATTTTTCACTTTTTCCTTTTCTTATTTTCCCTTTTTCTTATTTTCCACTAATTGTGATACGCTTATGGTATTATGATTCACACATGATAAATGGACAGATCAAGTTGAATGTATACTCCTGATTCCAAGAGTTGTTTTATGTTAGAAAACCCATAAAATGCATATATCTATTTGAGAAGGTTTTAAAAATTTTAATCAATTATAGATATCCAGAAGAAAAATTAGAACAGTAATCACATATGAATAGATAATATCTGTTACATTACTCATCAACTATTCTATTTTTAGTTCTTTTCTTTTCTTTTTTTAAAAGTGATCAAAGTCGCTGAAAAGTTTTTTATGTTAACATAAAAAGGAGATTACAAAATATGGCATCCTTTCTCTTTCTTCTTTTCTTTCCCCTTTTCATATTCCTCTTCTTGTAATTCAATTTTTTCGTCTTCTCTTTTTGCAAACAAATGCTTTTACTTAATATGTTATCTAACTATTCTTGAATCAAATTTATAGATTTTAGTTTTAAATTTTGGGGTATTAATTGCTGAAATTCTTCATTAGTTATGAGCTCAATGTTTGATATATTTGGTTTAAAATATGGCTCAACAGTAAAACATTTAAATGATGCAGTACCCCTACTTCTACATCATGACTAAGCAGTATTGCTTCCAATTCTATCTAATAGGTCCTTAAATCCATCATATTACTTTATTTGATTTATTAATATGATAAAAAAAATTCTCCTAAAAGGAATTATTTCTTCCAATGTTTCATTGTTACTATAATATATAATAAGTATTTATCCCTTTGATGTTGGATCCCCATCACAATCAACAACATTCCTAATATGGTCAATTGATTCTTCACTATCATTCTATGATATTTTTCTTATCTTTATTTAGTTTATTTTAATCCTTTCTTGTTCCATGTTCATCTTCAAAGTCATATCAAACATTTTAAAATTTATCATAACCTATTATTCTCCTTTTTCTAGAGGTGTTTTTTATTTGTAATTTCTTTAATCCTTTTATTCATTCATGGTGGATCCATTAAAATCAATTTCATAGTCACTTTTCCACTTCATTCTATTTATCAACCTCAACATTTATAATATTTCTCATGGGTTATTTCCTAGTGTATGTTATGACACATCTTAATTGCTATGCTAATTATTATTAATAATCATTTCCTTTTTAGTATTATTTAATGTAAAATTATTTTCTTATTTCTATATTTTACTTCTTATAGAAGATAAAATGGACTCTTAGCAATGGAACTCAATCATGGCAATAAAATATAGGCATGGGTTCAAGATTATATATATTAGCTCATTGGGATTTGGTAGTTCCAATGGATGGAATATTCAGAATTGGGATTCTCTATACTCATAATAGGATACTCAAGCTTTACATCTACTTTAAACTGATGTGGGTTAACTATCATAACTTTCTCTTGATGTTTGATTGCTTTTTTAGTTCCTTTTTGGTGGTTTGTTGTGAGGCCATTTTATCTCTTGTATGTTCTTGTGATGATATCTATGGCTATCTAGAAATATCTTTGAATTCTCTTTGTTTTTGTTGGGTAATTAATTTTTCCTTTTTTTCCCCAAGAAATAAGGAAATCATAATTGTGAATTAGACAACATATGCATAACATAAATAATCAAGTAATTTTGCATAATTATAGGTATCAGAAGATAGATATACCCATATACTATTTATAAAATACATATTTTTGTTACAAGCATATCTACACATATAGAAAATTCTTAGGTAGTATCTACTACAACTAGTTTACTATTACATACTTCTCTATCATTATTTTCTATACCATTTCCTTATTCTAATTATCTCATGGTAATGGTAGATGCTCATATAGCCTAATATTAATGTACAAACACAGATTTCTACATGCCCTTATGCATTATCTATTGGAAATTTGAGTTATGTTGTCATTGATGTCAAACTTGTTCGTGTGGATTTCTTGTTGGTCCAGATGTGGTCTAGTCTTATATGTTGTCACTGATGTCAAACTTTTAGGTCCATATATAGTCTAGTCTTGTTATAGTCTTGTAGCACTGTAAACTATTGTTGATGACAGTTGGTGAAGGTGACTTTTCTTATGTTGTGCAAACTATTGTTGGTTATTGTTGGTGACAGGTGAGTTGTTATTATGTTGTCATGCAAGTATATGAAGGTTCCTCTATTTTGTGGTGTTGATTATCATTGTCAGAATTTGGTGTTGTTGTCGAGTTTAATTGGTGCCTTAGTTGAAGTTTGTTGTGAAAGATAAGCAGAGATGTATGATACTGCTTGATATTGTTGAGTTTGATTGGTACCTCAAAAGAAGTGTTTTATCAAAGATAATTAGAGATGTAAGATGATGCTTGGTGTTGATGATTCATTTCTCAGTTGAGGTTACAGTAAATTGTATAAAATTCATGATAGATGTCCAATGGTATATTTGGTCTGGTATTAAGTTTTAAGATGTTGTCACATTATTTGGTGAATATGTTGTGCTTAAATGAGGGGTTTTTGGAAGATTAGTGTAGAAGACGTTTCATTATATAGGAAAGAGTATTTTATAGCCTAGTGGAAGAATGTTTTATTTTTCCTTGTGAAGACTATGGTGTGTAGACTTGGCTATAATGTTACAATTTTGTGAATGATGTACTATCAAGTTTATAGTTCCTCTAGTTTCTTAGATGATGATATTAGATGTAGTTGTTCTCTATGAGTGAGAGTGTCTATTAGAATGGTCCAAATTTTGCTTGGTGACATCTAGATATGTGAATTCAAGTGTTTTAGTTTGGAGGATATCCTTATTTGGTTTGTGCTGTGTCCCAATTTGAAACTCTAATGTTTTTTTTTGTTTTACATGTGAACTATAATAGTTTGTTCTTAGTATGTTTGGTTCTCTTGGGTCTCATTGTGCTTGATTATCTTGTTATGATGATGCCTCTTTGGCTCAAATTTGCATTGCAATTTGAGTTGAAATATTGTTTTAGGTGTCACCATGGTGTGTGAATATCTACATTAAGTAATTTATATTGGAATATACTTATGGTCTAACTATTTGCTAAGTTTTATTGTTTATCTACACATTTCACTTGGGATTAGCTTTGGAAGATGTGTTAGTGAATGTGGCCCATTGGAATCAACTTCTAAGAATGATATGTGGTGATTTTTTTGGGTCTCCTCTTTGTCCTGGAGTGGATTGCATTGGATATTATTGGTCTAGTTGACCTAAGCTATGTAATTTTATATACTCTTCTTTGGACCAACCTAGTTAAGAGTTTTAATGAAAATCCTTGTATATAAAGATGAGTAAATGTATGAGTTAAAATGTACAAAAGTGTGGATTTATTTGAAATAATTTGATGTGGATGCAAATGGTATACATATAGATTTGATGGAAGAGGTGTGTGAAAGTTAGTTGAGAATAACATTGATAGTGTTCGATAATAGAGTTTGAGGTCATTTTTATTTGCCATGTTATTAGATACTTGACATAGAGACTCAACATCAATTTCATGATTAGGAGATCCTGTTTATTTTTAGTACAACTATTCTTGATGAAAGATAGTGTGTCTCTCTTGGTAGCTTTCTATATCTTGCCTTGAAGAAGTGAGTTTTAGTTGTGCAAGTCCTTTGTATCTTGCCCTAACGTTGTGAAACTTAGCTATCAAGTTTAGAGTTGTGAGCTCCCTAGATTGTGGCCTAATTATTGTAATCATTCATATCTATATTATGAGTGTCATTCTCACCATGGTTTTTCCCTTCTTGGGTTTTCTACATAAATCCAATGTTCAAGAGTTGATTGTGTTTTGTTCTTTCAAGATTTCATTAAACTATTATGTTAATAGTTATTTTAAGTTTAATAGATCAAAAAAAATTTATGTTAGAGATTCAAAATATTTCTCCCCGCTCTATGTCCTGTTGTGTGTTCGACAATTGGTATTAGCGTCCAGTCCCTTCTTGTGAAGCTTAATTGGTTGACGGAGATCCAAAATGATGTAGGGTTTGAATTTCAAAGCACCAATGTTTGAAGGTAAAAATTACTCTTATTGGAAAGAGAGAATGGAATATCACTTGGAATCTCTATCAAAGGGAATATGGTAAAATATCAAGAGGTTTACCAATTTAGAGATCCATGATCAATATAAGTACACACTGGACCAACTCCTTGGTTCACTATCTTCTATTGAGATTTTTGAAATTGATGATATCAAAAAGGAAAGGAGAAAAGCATCATTCAATGTTTCAAATAAGTCTGAAGATGAGCCAAAAGCAAGTGAGGAGATGGATGAGCTTGAAGCAAACTTTGTAAGAAGGCTGAAAATGAAAAGGGTATGTTACTTCTAAAATGATTTAACTATGGTATAATTGGTCATTATGCCTCTAGATATATGTATGTGGAAGACTGTAAGAGATTTGATCTAAATGAATAATAGATATAAAAGTAGTGACATAAATAAGAAGATAGATGATAGAGATAAAGGAAAAGAGGTTTTTGTTCAATTTAGACACACTTATGTAAAGATGAAGATGGTGATGACTAAAATAAATAAATATTTTTCTTGGCTATAAAGGAGATGGATGAAGGAAGGTCTAAAACATCGATAAATATGAAGAACAATCGAAACCTTATGAAAGGAAAAATTGCTTTGCATACTAAAGTGGAACCAATGGCTTGGATTATTAACTCCAAATGCTCAAATCAAATGATACGAGATAAAGGGAAGTTTTTAAACTCGATAAGTTGTTGGCATTTGGCATAACTAATGTAGATGAGGTGATGCAATTAAAGTTGGATGACTACACCAATAAAAGAGGGAAGTCTATTTGTGATGTAGAGATTGAGATTCTATGAATAGATGACATGATTAGTTATTTGTATTTTCATTGATGGCAAATAATGTTCTTGATGGTCCTAATGTTTTTTTTTTTCATCTTAGTGATTTGGTTTACCAGAAGGTGGGGTTTACCGACAGAGAGCTAAAGTCTGTGAAATAAGACTGTAACCGGTAAAATAGAGTTGTTTTGATTGAATCAGACTATCGTCGATGATTGGTGATTTGAGGTTTGGATGGTGAACTTGTATCATAGAAAGGTGTATATGCCCAAAACTGGAACTTGTGAAGATTATTGGAAGGCGTGTTTCAAATTTTTAATGAAGTTTTGCTAAGGTTTTAGTAGGGTTTAAGACTGGTGAAGAAATCATCAAATCGGTAATGATTTTTGTTATGACGGTGATCAATAATGAGTCTACATGAAGCTGGTAACATGACACAGCCCGTGTGAAAATATTTGATTGTTTTTTGGCACGATTCAAGGAAGAATTTCTTTTGAATCATTGAAACGCTTAGTAGAGTGTTTTGAGGGTTTGACTTTGGTACAGATTGGATTTCTATGATGGGTTACGGTCAACGAACGGTTGATATTGCATTGTAATTTGTTGTAATGATTTGTATATTGATCTATGATGATCTCTTATGATTTGAATTTTAAATTCAAGATATAATTAGTGTTTTGTAGCCGACTTAGTTGAGCTGGCTATTTAGGATGACACAACTGATATTCATTGTGTTGGTGGTCTTAGAGAATGTGTTAAGCCATCCAAGTGAAGTGTGAGATCTTCTTGAGAGCTGCAAAGTGTTGTGTATAACTGTATTTGATCAAGAAAGTAGATAAGTGGAAGTAATGGATTGTTTTCTTATTGTTATTCCCTAAGAGTTGCAGAAGGTTAAATCCCTTAACCGGGTAGGTCCTAACAAGCCTTAAACATTTAAGTCCCCTAACTTGACAAATCTCAAAAGAGTGTTAAATCCTCTCACGAGGTTGATACTAATAGATCGTCAAGATCCTAAATGAGATGCAAGGCAAATCCCTTAACTGGGTGACTCCTAACAAGGTTTGCTCCTAACCAGGCGTATTGTAAGCTCCTAACATGGCTTACTTCAAAAGAGTACAGATATTTTTGGGTGCCAACTCATACCGTGGTTTTTCCCTATTTGGGTTTCCACATCAAAAACTTATGGTCTTCATGTGTAGAATATTTTTCATGTGATGTTCTTGTTTATGTTTCATTTCATGTATTATTTCTGAGACACTGATTATGATGTTTTATCAAAAGTTTATCAGAGGTTACTGGTACTGATAAGGAGTTGTTTGAGAAAGTATTTGATCTGATTGATAAGGTTAATGAGTTGGTAAATCATCAATTTTATATTATTTCTTTGGTGGTGAAATTATTGATAGTTGTGGTAAATGATTTGATTAATGTGTTAAGCAAATCTGATAAAGAGGTTGTTAGATCTGACTAAAGAAGTTGAGATATTTGTTAAATGGTTTCAGATCTGATATTAGTTTAGTTTTGTATTCAAAGTTGCAATTGGTCTTAATATTGATTCATCATTCTTAGATAGTTTATAGCTAGTTACCATAAGATTTCCAACCAATTTGGAGTCATCTAACCCAAACTTCTTCAACAATTCCTTCACATACTTAGTTTGAGATATGAATATACCTTTTTCAATCTGTACAATCTGCAAACCTAAGAAAAATTTCATCTCACCAATCATAGACATCTCAAATTATTTCTTCTTATCATTGGCAAACTTCATACTCATGTCATCATCACCACCAAAGATAATATCATCAACAAAGACTTCAACAATCAGGATGTTAGCATTCACAATCTTAAAATACAAATTATTATTAGTAGCACCTTTAGTAAATCCCAATTTCAATAAATATTTATCTAATCTAACATATTGGGCTCTAAGGGCTTGTTTCAATCCATAAATATCTTTCTTCAACTTACATACCATGTATCCATCCGATAATGAAAATCCATCAGGTTGCTCAATGTAAACTTTTTCCTCTAGATTACCATTCAGAAAGGTAGATTTGACCTCCATTTGATATACCTTGAAATCTTTATAAGCAACATATGCAACCAACAATATAATAGCTTCAAGTCTAGCAACTAGAGAAAAAGACTCCTCATAATCAATTCCTTCTTACTGTGAATATCCTTTGCAAACCAAACTTTCTTTATTCCTGACAACTTCATCGGATTCATTCAATTTGTTCCTGAATACCCATTTATTACCAATAACATTCTTATCCTTAGGTCTACGCACAAGCTCCCAAGTATTATTCTTTTCAATGTGATCAAGTTCTTACATAGCTCTCGTCTAGTTTTCATCTTTACAAGCTTCAACAACATCTTTAGGTTCAACTTTAGAAATCAAACATACTTCTTCAGCAACCAACTTTATCCTAGTCATTGCACCTTTATTCTTACAACCAATAATTTTATTTTCAAAATGTATCAATTGTAAATACCTCAAAGTCTTATGATTGTTATGATTCTCAGGTTCCTACACAACTTCATCAGCGGCAACAACATTCGAATTAACATTTTGTATGGGATCATTCTACTTAGGTTCTTCAGGTTTAATATGGGCTAAAACAATATGCTGACCATCATTATATCCACATGCTCTGATCTCCTTCCCAAGGTTGTCATCCACCTTCAGATTTGCACTTTCTACTATCTTTCTCAATCTCTTATTGTAGCGCCGATAGGCTTTCCTCTTTGTGGAATATCCCAAGAAGATACCTTCATCACTTCTAGCATAAAAATTTCCTATGTCCTCATCTCTTTTGATATAACATTTGCTACCAAATACTTTGAAGTATCTCTAAGTGTTAGATTTATAGGTTTACTCAGTGACAAAATCATTTCATTTTTCTAGTTTTGATATGATCTATAGAGAGCATCACTTCTAGGTTGAAGAGGCTTGAATTGTTTGGACCAAAAATAATCAAGACAAACATCTTCATGCCTCATTTTAGGTTGAAATATGCTATGGTTAATAATTATGATTTCACCATTATGAGGAGATTTCAAACACTTATTAATAGTAGAAGCGATCACTTTCATGGAGAGAGACAAGGATGTCCCGATTTCACACGAAATTGATCGAATGTAGTCCAATGATATAAAATTGAATATTTAAGCATTTAGTGCCAACATCAATAGGAAGTGTTATAGAACCAATAGCAGGACAAGAGAAACCATAAAAAAATTTAGCTATGATATTAGTATCATCATACATCACTTGATGCAATTGCAAGGTATAAAGAAATTCTTTAGTTATCACATTAACCATGCAAGCAAGATCAATAAGCAACCCTCTAGAAGGTATACCTTTGACTTTTGCACTTATTTATAATGGGCCATCGGGTGCCTTAATGGTCTCACTAGGATAAAATATTATGCACAAATCCTTAGGAGGTTCTTGTTGATCTACAAGGTTCACCATAGTATTGGATTCAAGGATCAGATAATTGGGAGAGCAAGCAAGGTGATCAGTCTCAATCACATTAGTGGAATGGGATGGTAAAAGATCTATGGAAATTTGAAGGTTTTGATTATGAGGAGCTACATATTTGTTTCCTTTATTATTAACACCTACCATAGATATAGTATTGTTTTCAATCAATTATTGAATCTTACTTCTCAATGAAAAATACTTTTCATTATCATGACTAGGCTGATGATGGTATTCACAAAAATATTTAGCATCAAATTAAGGTGAAGTTGTCTTGGATGGGTTGATAGGTTTGATTTGGGGAAGTTTTAACACATTCCTTTGTATTAATTGATACATCATACTATGCAAAGATTCATTCATAGTGGTTGATACTTGAGTGTTGTCATTGATCTTGTCATTGAATTTGATGAATCCTTTGTTTGGTTTGATCTTTGCAAATGGTTGTTGAGAAATATTACCCTTATCACTCAGAGCCATGAAAGGAGATGATTGTTCCAATTAACTCACAGTCAATTGCTAATTGTGAAGTACTATGCACAACTACAGAAAGGAAATAAATTTAGTTAAGAGAAGTTTATCCCTAATATATTTTTGTAAATTAGCAATAAAAATCTTTTGAATATCTTGATCAGGCATAGGAAAAGAAATTTGAGAATATCTACCAATAAAATCAGTCACTTTTTCTTTAACTCCTTGTTTACAATGTATCAAATCAGTTAAAGTAACTTTAGGACCAATGTTATTGTTAAAATGTTGAATGAAAGCATTTGCGAGTTGTTAAAAACAAATAAGAGAATAAGGAGGCAAATAACAATACCATTGCAAAGATCTATCCTCAATGTTCTAGTAAATAATTTTGCTAACAACCTTTGATCATGAGCAAATTCATGAGTTAAGGGATCACATTTTCCATTATAAAGTTCCAATTGAGGGACTTCTACATGTTTAGGAGGGGCGGATCTAAAAATTTCATTGGATAATGGGCTCACTACATCAAATGTGGGCACATTATACTTGGAATGTTTCACATAAGCTATTTGTTGTTGTAAGGAAGACATTATTTGGGCTAGACTCTTGATTTTACCTTTGGTAAAAGGATTGAAATTAGACATGTTGGATTGAGATGGTGGAGTAATATTGTTGAATGAAGGAAGATATTGAGAATATGGACGTGAGGCACTATGATAAGTAGGTAATGGAGAATATTGGGTAACACATGGAAGATTCATAGGAGAAATAACAAAATTTTGATTGAAGGAGTTTCCCCCTTGACAAACATTTATAGGTGGTGAATGTGATTGGGTAATAAGGGGAACAATCATGGTAGGAGGAATGAAAGAAGAGGTATTGCCCCATGACTAATATTTGTAGGTATAACATTTTGTGTAGAGGTAACCATGATGTTTGATGTGAAGGTAGGAACATTAGTCATAGGGGTTGTCCAAGGAATGGAATGATTAATTTGACTAGGAGGTTGTGTATAACCTAGGTTTTTGGAATAACTCTTCATAGCCATGATATTAGAATCAAGAATATGAGAAATACAATGCAAGATATCAACACCAAGTTTATCACTTTGAATCATTATTTTTAATCCTTTTCTTGAGTAGAACCGGCCCTCCGAAAGACCATCCCGCATTGCCCATTCTCACAACTGGGAACAATATTTTCATTTGAAAACCCTATTCAACGGTTCTCTCGATGCTTGGAAATATCCTTACCCCCCCCATTTGTATCACCTCACACCAAAGACTAAAGGGTGCTCTGATCCACCATCGATACGGGGATATCTTCTACTAGTTTTTGGAGATTTTTCTTGTTACCTCTAACCTTAAGGAAAATAACGCTCCTAGGTTATATAACTGCAAGTTATCAACAAGTTGAAGACAGGAAAACACAACACAAGAAGGCCTTACCAAGCCTTCTTCACTTCGAGCTCTACCTAACTCAGGAGGGGGTTCCTATTTTGGACCTACATGCTCAGTGTGCTTTTTGAAAATGTTTTAATCATGGAGGCTTGTAACTAGAAGATATTTCTCAATTATAAGGCGAATTTTTACAATTACCCTGCGCATACTACTAATCCCATAAGCTTCGAAACCCAACTAAGAAAACAAAACATGTGTTTCTCAAAGGGTACAAGGGGATACCGAGCACACATACTGAAATCTTCCCTTTGTACTATATTAAGAAAGAAAGAAAGAAATGGAAAGAGATGATTTTGTAAAATGCTTCTAAAAAATATTTTGAACAACATTTTCAAGTTTGTGCATATCCTAGAGAACAAAGTCATACCCACAAGTTTAGAGGATGAACTCAATTTATTAAAAAACTCTAACTAGTGAGCTTTCAAAGCATTAATGCTTAACACTAATATAGCCCAATTTGTTAACTACATTAACCATTCTTATTAATTCATTTGACATCTCCAAAACTCACAATAACATGCAAATATAGTTTTTTCCTTCCTTGAAGGAAACCCATAAAACTAATTACACACCGAGAAAGAAATATCAAGACGAATCAAAATATACTTAACACATTAATTCATATGAGCCTTGAAAATACAAGGGCATACAATCTCTACAATATTCAAAAGATACTATCCATTTCTAGTTGAGATTTTTTAAAATATTAGGAAAACCCTCATTTATCATTTTATTTGGAACCCTAGATTAGCATTGTCCTGCTTCGATTCGCCCAGAATACAGATATTTTAGATTAATCATGATCATAGTTGTGGTTTTTTTTTTATAATTACAAGGATTGCAAAAAGCTACTAGTTGTTTACATGTGTCCAAAAACTCTTCCTCAATTAGCCTATTTACATAAGGTATGACCGAGTAGAACCCATTTCCTCTATTTTGTCTTGAAGTGAAACTACCCGGACAGTTACACATGAAAGCCTTGATGCCAAGGTCAAAGTGCTTGAATGAAAACCAACCACCCTGTGAATCAAATTACCAATGACCATGGGTGCAAGATTCTCATTGTTTTTCCTGGTAGGGGAGAACTTTGTGAAATTCCACCAAGAAGGACTGCATGGCTCCAAAATTGCATTACCTATGTCTTTACCCTTCATTGTCTCCACAGTTCTTTGGTTCTAAGGGGAAAATTTTATTTCCAGAGATCAAAATTATTTGCAATCTATAAACTAGTCTTGCAAGAGAACTTTGAGCTTCTTGTTCCTCTTTAGCAACCATATGTGCTTTTAATACCCATTTAGCTACACAATAGATTTTTAAATTTATAATTTTTAAATATTTCTACATATTTTTTGCAACACAATCCATTTCCGATATTCTCTCTTGGCCCAAGATGTGGCTATGACACCCACGGACTTCATTTTGTAGCCTTCTGAGCATAAGTTTACGATCACAGGTTTATTTTCACAATGCTCTACATATATATAACATTGTCATGTTGCTTTGATTGAACACTTTGCTTGAAGCACACAAAGATGGAAGTCAACTGCCTCGTTCACACATTTGATCTTATCTGCACACTACATCAACTCATGCAAATCAGTGTTTTCAGCTTTTTTTCTTTACAAAACTTGTGTGAGATGTCCATAATGACCTTGATTTTTTGCAATCTATACATGATTCAATAGCTATGATATGCTTCGTATTGGCATTTTTTGGACCTTTTCAACTCCATTAGGAAACCCTTGCAATTTTGATGGCATAGCTAATGATTTGGGCTTACATAGAACTACATAATCCTACTTTTCCTCCTGTTGATTCAATGCTACCTGTAAACTCCAATCCAGCCTATTACTCTCCATTCATTACACTGCCTCACTTGCTATCTACTCAGACACTCGGTCAAGGAAAGAAACCCTTTTAACAAGTTTTGAGATACTACAATTGTTGTCACCTAACCACAAACCTTTGGACATGTCATTTGAGCATGATAGACTCGGGCCATCGGTGGAGTACCTATAGATCTATTACCGAGCTTCAAGTCGCTACAAAGTTACCATGTATGTCACACTGGAAGCAACCCGGTACTCACTCAAATACAAAATTGATTTTATCGAGTTTCGAGAGAGGCTTAATTCAGCTTGCAACATCAAGTCATCTCTCGGTCGAATCTTTAAAGCATTTTACCGAATATCTAGATAAAGGCTAACTCGAGGCTCAGTGGGATGTCATTTTTTATTTCACCGTGTCCCGAGTTACTTTATATAGCACATCCGAATTGCCACATTGGATAAAAAATAATCTAGGGAAATACCCCAAATTATTCCAACTCATATCGGGAACCCTTTGAGAACATGACCAACTAAGAGGATTACAGTAGAAATCTAGGGGCCAATTTTTAAACGATGACAGATCCATAAATACATAAATTAAGTTGTGGGTAACCAAGATAGGAGGTCACTGATGAAATAAACATGCCCACCAATAGGACATTTGAATTTTTGTTGGGATATAATCTTATCCTTCTCCACAATCCTCCGAATTTCAAAACAAATTTGAGGGTGCCAACAATAGCATCATTAAAACCACCCTTGCACGCATATCTCCCAACAACACTCTTCTCTGTCCCAACAGAGACAACCTTCCCTTTCCACTAGTCATCTCTAGCAATGGTTAACTAGTCCCTTGGTATCGGCTTTGAAAAACACCCATTGTGACTTTCTACAATGGTAAAACCATAGCATCCACAGTCTTCTACAATGGCTTCACACCCTTATAGGCATATCTCCCAACAATTCTTTTCGCTCGCCCAATAAGAGATCCATTCCCTACCACTAGTCATCTCTGATAGCAGTTAACCAAT
Source organism: Cryptomeria japonica (assembly GCF_030272615.1). Lineage (NCBI taxonomy): Eukaryota > Viridiplantae > Streptophyta > Pinopsida > Cupressales > Cupressaceae > Cryptomeria > Cryptomeria japonica. Next base: position 585,708,954 of record NC_081405.1, on the reverse strand, counting down.
CCATTGAGTACCAGCTCTGTAAAATACCCGTTGAGCCTTTCTACAGCAGCAAAACCTTGGCATTTGTAGTCGTTTACAATGGCTCCATCACTATCACTTATCATCCATGTATATTTCAAATGATCCCCAATGTTGAAACAATATCCACTTAAAGAATCATCCAAGTCCAAAAGCTATAATTTGTTTTTAGAATTTATTTTTTATTAAAATAAATGGGTTTTTTTGTAGGGCCCGAACCCTATTACAGAAAAAATACAAAATTACCCAAAAGGTAACCAAAATTACAACTGATCTACAATAGAAACCATATTATGCATTTTTACATATTTTTCCTTATTCAAACAATTATCCAACTAGAGCTATCATCCCAACAAATAAGCCTAGGAGAATGGAAAGAGGAAACCCCTTTAGAAGCCCCACCTATGGGAGTAACATGGATTGAAGTAGGTGGTATTGAAGGAATACCATGAATCATAACATCATCACAAGATCTAGAAACTTTACTAGATGAAACAATAATAAGACAATCAGTGACTAGGAAAACAAAAAAAAGAATATCGTCCTTGCTAGCAACAAACTAGGAAGAATTAGGGACAACCATATGAGCATAGGAAGGATTAACAAGAGTAGCAAAAAAAACACCCAACCGCTTGGGAACAATAGAATAAACTTGAGATAAACAAGCCAAAGGGGAATGAGACATGCTTGAGAGACGCTGGGAAGAAACTAGCAATGAAACAAGTCGTATATCCATAGACATTTCAATGAAGCCAAAAGAAGAATATTCAACAATGGGTTTATTTGAATCCTTAGAAAGAACATGTAAATCACCGTCAGAAACATCATCAAGAAAAATAGTAAGGTGATCACAATGGGCATCCCTTCACCAAGTTAAGGACAACCTATGAGCACTATGGGAGGAATCAAAAGCCAAATTCCTAGTATAAATGTAGCACCTATAATGAAAAGGGATCCCCTCATAACATTCCAACTAGCACCAAGACCTATGATTACCCTACAAAATAACTTCTCAAAGTAAAAAACAAAAAATAAAATAAACTCAAAGTCACCACAAGGTTAGTTTGGCCACATTAGATGGTGTGTTGTTCCAATTATGTAATGATTAAATGCATAAGGACATGTGGACATGTGTGTTCCTACACTAATATGTGGCTATATGAGCATATATCTTCACCACAAGATGATATGAATAAGGAAAAGGTAGAGAAAAAATGATAGAGAATTATTTAAAATGGTAAACTATTAGTAATAGGTCCTACCCAACAAATTTTCATATGTATGGTTTTGCTTGTAGGTAAAAAATTATATTTTGTAAATAATATATGAGTAGATATATCTTTTGACACATATAAATGTGTGGAATTACTTTAACATTTATGTTGTCTAATTCACTATTATGGTTTCCTTCTTATTGTAACACCCTACAATAAATTTCTCTAACATAAATAATCTAGACCTCATTCAGGTATATTTTATTGTCATTATTGTGTTCCATTTCCAATACTTTGGTTTGTGGCATGTATAAGAAGAGAACTATAGAAATAAAGAAATACTTTTACATTAAATATCACTAACAAGGAAATGATTATTAATAGTTAATAATTTTACTAAATGAGATATGTACTAACATATACTATGACCTAACCTATGAGCAATATTATGAACTTTGAGGTTGATATATAGAGTGGATTGGAAATATGTGACCACTAAAGCAATTCTAATGGATCCACTAGAAATGAATAAAAGATCAAAATAAAATTACAAATTAAAAACACCCTTATGAAATGGAGACAATAAGATGTTAAGAGAATTTTTTTAAAAATTGAGATGACTTTAAAGCTAAACATTGAAGAAAAAAGAAGATTAAAATAAAACTTGAAGAAACATATAAAAAATATCATATACATATATGGAAGCCTCAATTAAGCACAATTGGAAAGTTGTCAATACTAGTGGGAATCCACCAACAAAGGGATAGATAGTAATTATTTTTCTCAATAATGATGAAACTTTAAAACACATAGCTATCCCTTTTAAAATATATTTTTTTCTATATTAATAAATCAAATAAAGCAATATGATGAATTCAAGGATCAATTAGATAGAAGGATTGGAAGCAATAGTGCAGGTAGAAGTAGAGGTGCTTCACCATTTAAATTTTTTACTTGCGAGCCATATTTTAAACCATATCTATCAAATATTGAGGTCGTAATTAAAGAAGAATTAGAGGGTTTAGTAACCCCAATTATACGACTAAAACCTATAAATTTGAGTTAGGAATACTTCAATAACATACTGAGTAAAAGTACTTATTTACAATATGAGAAGATGATGAAAAAATTGAATTTCAAGAAAGACGAATATGAATAAGTGGAAAGAAAAGGAAAGGGAGAAAACATAGGAATAAGGAAAAATAAGAAAAGGAAAAAAAATAGAAAAATAGAATGACAAATAATTAATGTAATAGATATTACTTAAGCATATGTGATTAATTTTCTAATATTTTCTTTTAGCTATCTATTCTTTACTAAAATTATCAAAACTTTTCAATTGGATATATTCACTTTATTTTATGGTCATTATAACTGTTGGAAATAAGTCACACTCAAACCGGCGATGGGCTAGCCATAGAGGGGCCAATATCTTAGTTGTTAGAGCATTCTAGCAGCAAATGGAACGTCCAAGGTTTGGGTCCTAGCTAATCCTCATGAATTGTAGCTCAACAATAACATCATGCAATTCTTAACAATAATATCTTTTTTTCTTAATTTTTGGATTTTCCCATGCTCAAATATCTACCATGTCACCCATAGTAGTTGAATAACTATCAATATCTTAATATCTCACATTCAAATCAAGTTCTTCATCCTATTTCTTCACAAGAATTGTAATATTCATATGTAAAATTTATTTCCCTTTTTTTTACTCTCTTCTTCATTCTTGAATTTTACTGTCTCTATATTTGTATCATTCACCACTTCATTGAATAACATGTGTACTACTCTTCCAAATGTCCCTCATAGTATTAATTATTTGTTATCTTCATTAAAAATCCTTTTATTATTATTGAACAATTTAATATCTAATATGATCTTAAATGCTTCTTGGGATCTTTTATACATATCTATAGCTCCAAATTCAACCTTTATTTGATGATTGAATAAAATCTACATGTACATTCCTCCAATTTCCTATGAGACATAGACAAATTTTGTTTTATATTTAACAATATCATATATTGTCGTCTCATGTAAGTATAGTTTGGAAAATGTTTTCTAGATTAGGCATAGTATTGATGTTTGCTACTAGATCTAATAAAATGTGTTTGACCATTTTACCATTTAATATTACATCCAATAAAATTTATTATCTTATAACTCATTTAGATTTTTTAACAAAGATTTGATTTGAAGTATCATTTTCTCTATTCTCCTTTTTATTATAATGTTTAGAAATTTGATTAAATATTTTAATTTTTCTTCTTTTATGAATATGACCATCACCTCAAGTTAATTATGGACAATGATTTCAATAATGGTGAGAGGTTCAAAGAAAACTTGTTCCCCTCTTGGATGTTCTCAAGGTCCTTTTCAATACTTACAGTAGTGTAAGTAGTAGATGAGGCAAGGTTGCGTACCCAATGCCCACTCTAGATGTACAGTCACATGTGAGGTTTAGAAAATGGTTAATGGTTCCGTGGTGAAAGGATAATTTATTTTAAGTTGATAAAGGAGAATAGAATGGAATTCAAAGCACTCAATTGTTTTCTCCGAGTGTACATACTGCAGAGATGTCCTGAAAAATCTCAACGTATCATTCTCATGAACAAACCTACCACATTCTTCAAAAAAAAATTTCAAAGATACAACAAGATTTTCTTCCTTTTTCTTTTGGTCCTCAATCTCTTTAGACATCCTCATAGTTATAGCTTGCATTTAATTCCTCATGACCATATTTTCCTTACTCAACTTCAGACATCTCTCATTAAGTTCATCTTTCTCATAATTATCCTTATTTTGCAAAATTTCCTTCCTCCTAGGCTAAACAAATGACAACCTCTCTTGTAGGACAAGAATGAATTCCTGAGTAGAATTCAATTGATCTTGTAGATTCAAGTTCTTCAACCTTTCAACATTATAATCTTCAAGTGCCATCTCAAGTTGCTTCTCCAAATTCATATCCATGGATTCTAGATTCAAGATCTTCCTCAAGTTGTTAAACTTCATTTGAGGCACAAGGCTCTAATACAAATTGTTGGAATCCAAGAACACTAAGAGTGGGGTGAATTAGTGTTCTACCGGAATGATCAATTTTAACCTTATTAAAACATGCATACACTGACTAGTATATCGATACATATAAAATTGAAAGAAGTAAAGAAACCAATAAGAAGAAGATTTCAATCATTGGATCAATAGGAACTCCCTATTGGAAATCCAGACGACAGATAATGCCTTCACCTGGAACAACAAAAGGCTTGGTTTATGTAACATTGCTGAGAAACTAGATAGGTTCTTTATCCATGGAGGGCTCTCGTAGCTTAACTTTACCCTGAATGCAGAACCCATCCCTTTAGAAGGATCTGACCATTTCCCACTCCAACTAATATTACTATCTGACCACTCCCCTAAAAAATGTTCCTTCAAATTTAAGAGCATGTGGTTCAGAGATGATGACTTTTTAAACTTAATTGAGAATTAGCAGAGAAGCTTTGTTTTCTCTAGTTCGAAGATGTTTATTATCACAAGCAAGTTAACGCTTATCAAAAGGAAGCTCTTAGAATGGAACAGGACTAATTTTGGAAATATTTTTGATAATAAACTCCTAATAGAAAATGATCTTACGAATGTTAACATTGAGGTTCTTGAGAAGGGGATGGATGAGAATCTCTTCCTCAAAGAAAAGGCTCTACTCTCTGCATATGAAAAGATACTCTCAAATGAAGAGATCTTTTGGAAACAAAAGTCGAGGGAGACTTGGTTGAGTGATGGGGACAGAAATACTAAGTTTTTCCACAATAATACTAAGCAGAGGAGATGGGTCAATCGAATTTCTAAAATTAAGAATTGCCAGGGTTCCATCCTGTTTGAACTAGATGATATTGCCTCTAAGGTAGCAAGGTTTTTTGATAAAATATTAAACAATATTGAAGGCTCCAACCTCAAAGGCCAACTCAATATTATCAAGAGTCTTTCAAACCTCATTAACGATGACCACAACAAAAACCTATCAAAGAAATTCTCTAAGGGGGTGAACTCACAAAGTTGGTTCCCACTTTTGCCAACGAAGGAAATTGGCAAAAGCGGAAAATTTTGTTTACGGGGGGTTCGAGCGAAGTGGGGGTGTTTGAACGGAATACCCTTTGGGGTTCGAGTGAAGATCCCACTTTGCTCGAACCCCATCTTTCGAGTGAAGCACCTTTGATGCCCATTTATGTCATTTTTAATTATAGCGTGGGGGTTCGATCGAACCCCCCCTTCATTCGAACCCCCCTAAAAAATGGGGGGTTCGCTCGAACCCCCCTTCGTGCGAACCCCTTTTTAAACACTTCTCTGCAGATTTCTACATTTTTTTGCAAATTTTTGGCCTTCAAACCTCTGGTTGAAGGCTCAAATGGAATGATCTTGACAACCCAAAATGTAGTATTATAGTCCTCAAAGCAAGCTTTCCAATGAATATAATTTTATTACATATTGATTTTATTATGAATTTGTTTTTTTAATTTTACCAAATATAGGTTTTTCACCGAACATGAACTTCTCTGTTCAACGCATTGGGAAAAATAGGAAACTAATTCAAAAAAATTCTAAAAAATATCTAAGCCCTAGGTATTGATGTCTTCTTTCTAACAAAGAAAATAAAATTGTATTTCAATATATATAGAATAAGTTATGTGTTCAAACGTAAACCTATGTCTGAATTATGAGTAGTCGGACTTCAAAACTTAATAAAATGAAAAATATTGAACATATCACTATCAAACCAACTGCAAGCCTTGGATATTGATGTTACAAACCAAAATTCGAAAGAATTGAGCTTTTATCATTTATAGAAAAAAAGTTATGCATTTCGGGAGGCACATCACTCTTAAAAAATGTAGTTTGTTGTAAAAAACTACTTTTCGAGGGAGATGGAAAAATTAAAAAAAAATCCTTCAAAAAAATTTTAAAAAAATATTTATAGAATCTGCAGACAAAATTCTACAAATCACTAATTTACATCATCTTCAAATTCTTAATAGTTTAAAAGTTATAGTTGTCGGAAGTTGAAGATTATTTTAAAAATTTTCATCTCAGTGTCAAAAGTGGCAAAAAAGTGGGAACCATTATTGTGAGTTCACCCAAGGAGTAGGTTAAATCTGTCCTTATAAAGATGAATCCCGACAAGGCCCTGGGCCCGGATGGCTTCCCCACTAGCTTTTTCCAGAAATGTTGCGGTTTTATGGGGACAAAGATCACGGATGCCTTAGAAGGTATTAGGAACTCTGGTAATATTCTCAAAGAAATCAACAATACCTTGTTAGCTCTCATCCCCAAAAAAGAGAATCCTGAGAGCTTTAATGACTTCAAACCAATAGCCCTCTGCAACACTCTGTACAAACTCTTAACCAAAACCCTAGCAAGAAGACTCCAGAATATTCTCCCTTATCATTAGTGAGGAACAAACTAGCTTCATAGAAAATAGATCAATCTATGATGGGGTTATTATAGCCCAAGAGGCCATTCATTTGGTCTGGCTCAACAACGCCCCAAGTATGCTAGTCAAATTAGACATAAGCAAAGCTTATGACAAAGTTGATTGGCGCTTCCTATGCAAATGCTTGGAGGCCTTTGGATTTTCCAAATCCTAGATCAACCTAATCTTTGAATGTATATCCACCACCAAATTCTCGATTTTGGTTAATGGTTCCCTGGAAGGTTTCTTCAGCAGTGCAAGAGGGCTCAGGAAAGGAGATCCTATGTCCCCCTTCCTCTTCATCATCATGGCTAAAGCCCTAGGTAGATCCAAGGAATCCCGATTACTAGCAGCCTCCCTCCCTTTATGCACCAACAATTTGTTGACAACATGATGCTTTTTTGGCAGGGAAGTGTAAGGGAAGCGAGCACCTTCAAAGGCATCCTTAATTCCTATATGCTAGCCTCGGGTCAAGAGGTGAATCTGGCCAAGTCTGCAGTTTTTATGTTCAACATAGACCCCTCCTTAGGAAAAGTGATCCGCAATGTCCTGGATAGTAGTGAAGGAACTCTTCCTTGCAAATACTTAGGCATTCCCCTTAACAAGGGTAGAAGACCCTTAAAATTATGGGACAACTTGATGGATATAATCAAGTCCAAGATTAACACTTGGAAAGGAAAATGGCTCTCATTTGCAGGTAGAGCAACCTTGGTTAGATCGGTCTTGTCAGCTATGCCCATTTACCAGCTCTCCTGTCAACATTTATCTTCTTCTAAACTTTCAGAGCTCAACAAGCATCTTAGGACGTTATTTTGGCAAGGTGCTATTGACAATAGTAAAATATCACTCATATCTTGGGAGAAGATATGCAAACCTAAAGAAGAAGGAGGAGTTGGCATTAAAAACCTTCCTGATCAGGGCAAATCCTTGGGTGCCAAGTTGGTCTGGAGGATGTTCAGAACCCCCCACCTCAAATGGGCTCACTTGCTGCACCACAAATAACTTAATGGAGGGAATCCTATCTAAATCTTCAAAGAAACCAACCCTCCCAGAGGGCCCTACCTATGGAATTTTATGTTAGACTGTAGGAGGATTATCTTTAACAAACTTGCTTGGAACTTGGGGTCCAGGGATAAAGCTCTTTTCTGGTTGGATTCATGGGGTGGTATAAGTCTATTGATAATATCCATGACTTTGGTGCTACTCGGATCCTTCTTGAATCTCATAGAGGACCCCTGTTAAACAACTATATCTCCTCTTCAGAGGATGGGACTAGTTGGTAGTGGATCGAGAAGGAAGATGAGGATATCCCGGTAAGGGATAAACAAAAACTTATGGCAATTCTTAAATCAAGAAACATTGCCTTAGGTCAAGTTGAGGAAAAGCTCATCTAGGATGGCTCCCTAAGAGGAGAATACAAATCCAAGGATGGGTACTCTTTCATCTCCAAATCGTTTATAAGGCCTATGATTGAGCTTCCCTTGAAACTTTGCTGGGATAAATATTGTCTGCCTAAGGCAGGTATCTTCTCCTGGCTTGTGGTTTAGACCAAGCTCCTAACTGCGGACAAATTTAGAATAATGGGGTATAAGGGCCCTAGTAGATGCCCTCTTTGTGAAGTTGATGAGGAAGACACCAATCATATCCTCCTTAACTACCCCTTTTCTCACAAATGTTGGATTTGGTTCACCAACAAACTTGAATGGTCTGTGGCCTTCCCCCACACCATCTTTGGAATGCTCAAGGCATGGCCTCTCCTCAAGCGTGGTTGTCTCTTTGAAGGTTTATGGACAACTCTTCCTTCTTCCATTATGGGGGAACTATGGAAGGAGAGAAATAGATGTCTCTTTAAGAATGAAAAACTAGAGGTTCCTAGAATCATTAACAGGATAGAGTCAGCTATCACTGAGCTCATGAACAACTGACTGTCATCAGGCACATTGAAGAATGCCTCTATCATTTATTGGGATGAAAAGTTGATAAAATGTTGGGAAGGCTTATCCTTTCCTCCCTTTGTAGGAGATGGTCCTATTTCTAGTCTTCGATAAAGGGAGGCATGCAGATGGCAACCCCCAGGTGAAGGTTGGATGAAGCTAAACTTTGATTGGGCATCCCGTGGCAACCCAGGGCAAGTAGGGATAGGATGTGTTGTTCATAATTGGGAAGGAAAGGAACTAGCAACCCTTGCCTCTCTGGTCGGCATCAACACCAACAATTGGGTGGAACTTATGGCCCTAGTGGAGGGTCTGCATTTATCTAGGAGTTAAGAACTTGGAAATTGAAGGAGATTCAGCTATAATTGTCAATGCTCTGAGGAAAGGTAGTATGCCTAATTGGAAACTAAATACTTTGTTGTCAAAAGCTCTTGACTTATGCAAAGACCTTGATAGGTTCATAGTCAATCATATTTATAGGGAGGGCAATAAAAGAGAGGATAAGTTGGCCAACTTGGGAGCCGATGGCATAAATCTCCTATCTGTGCCACCTTAAGGCAACCCCCTCTTTTGTTTTCGTGTCCTAAGTGGTCACTAGCATGTTCCTCCTTTCATCCCTTTATGTTTCTCTTGCCCAAACTCTGTTTTAACCTCCTTATTTATTCCTCTTCCTGCCCCCTATATTTTTGTATAGATACTTAGACAAACATTCAGTTTAAATATTGGCTTCTCAATACTTTGTTTTCAAATATCACTTCGATCAATTATTTCCTTCACTCATTGATATACTATTTTTGGTCGCCAGGGTTGTCTCCTCATTGCTTCCTATCCGATATCCATCGGGTTTTTATGTCGATGAAACCATGGGCTTCGGTGACCTCCTTTATTTTTCCACCGAAATACTTCTTCCATCGATATCTCTATGGCCCATCGATGAATGATCTATTGTCTCACCAAAGCCTTTCTTTATCCTCTCTTGTCGTCTTCCACCAATAAAGTTGTATCAGCGAAACAACGCATATCGGAGACATGCCTTTTAGCCTCCTCGAAACCTATCTCCTCATCGATATCTTTTATCGATATATCTACCTTTTGTCTGATCGACCTTATTCTTTTGATGAGAACATTTCTTTTGGTAAGTCCCTTTGCACCGATGGGATTATCTCCTCGAAGACATTTTCCCCTCGATGAAAACCATCTCCACTTTCCTCGATATCTTTTATCGATGGAATTACTATCTTCGATGAGTCCTTTCTGAAGTTCATCAGCGTTTCATTTCTTTCAATACCCTTTTTTTGATGAGACATCGTTGGGTCTCATGTCGAAGAACCTTGGGCTTTGGTAACTTCCTTTATCCTTCCATCGATACACTTTTTCTATCGACATCACTACACTCCTTCGATGAATGGGTCTATTGTTTCATCGAGGCCATCTTTCTTTTGATGATTTGCTTCCACTATCATTTTTCATCAATGAGCTCATTAGTAATCTTCCTCAATAAATTTGCATTAGTAAAACCACACACATCAGTAACATGCCTTTTAGCCTCCTTGATACTCATATTGTTATCGATATCTTTTATCGATGTAGCTTCCTTCTGTTTGGTCAAGATCATTCTTTCGATAAGAATGCTTCTTTTGGTAAGTTTCCTTCATGTTGCGCCAATGGTATTATTTCCTCGGTAGCCTTTTCCCGTTGATGAAAATCGTCTCTGCTTTCTTCGATATCCTCTTTCATTGGAATCAATTCTTTCGATGAGTCCCTCTTAGGTTCATTGGTGTTCCCTTTCTGTCGACACCCTTTTTATATCAATGAAACTCTCTTATGTTTTATTGTAGTACCCCATTTTGATCAGACTTATTAGACTGATTTTGTGTTTCAGTTTACTTTTCAGTTGGCACTTGATTGCTCGTCATTTTGCAGACGTATTTGATATTATATCATGTTTATCTGGATATTGGATGCATGAGTTACTTTCAGTATTTCAGTATTGGTGATTTCTAGTGTTTCGTGGATTATTGCTCGTACTGACATTTTACTTTATCTAGTTGATGTGTCATATATATATGTTGCGTGTTTGCTATTGTATTGGATGCAAGGGGACGATTTTCCTTCACTCGTTTCGATGAGACAGGGAACGTCGCGATTCTCCTTCATCGGTGTGCGTGCCGTGTATTCTATATCTATATGCATGTATGTGTGCTTCGGTGATGCAGGATATTGCAGGTACAAGTACCGGGTAGGTACGGGGTATCGTCTCCACCTGGCTTCACAGGTCTGAGCGTGCCTTATATGTTCGATGGGAGTGGAGGAGATAGCTTTTGACCCTAGTCCTTACCTCAGTCTGTTATTGTGAGTGCCGTCAGTCGGTCGTTCTTCCCCTTTGTCTGAATTTCGAGTCTTTTTACTTTTCCTCGATTTGCGTGCCTTGGTGGTTCGGTTAATTATTTAAGTTTAAGTTGTCATTATTGTTGACTTGAGCGATTCATTCCTTATTATGCCTTATGTTTTGAATCAAGCGAAATTGATTAGTTATTAAATTTTAACTGTTAGTTGCTTATTGGAAAAGAAATCGTGTTTAGATCCAACGAAAGGAATGGAATAGATTAGTTAATTGCTTTTAAATATATGCAAATTAAGTTAACTCATTGCTTTCCTATTTAGTAAAAAAAAAATTGATTGAGTTGCTACTTAGGAAAATGTAATTTTTAAAAAAGAGGGAATTTTTCATTTATTGTTTTGGGAAATTTGAAAAAAAGGAAAAATAGAAAAAAGAAAAGAAAGTCAATGGGGAATTTTAATATATTTTTTTTTTTATAGAAATTTTGGGCAACCTAGAAAATTAGGTTAAGAGATTTTTCTTACTAAGCCATTTTGGAGGGGATTTTGGGGGTTATGCTTACTTTGGAGGAGGAGAAAGAAATTTTGGAAAATTTGGCTTGAAGGGTGGATTTGGGTGTGAACCAGTTGGGATTCTTGCTTGGAAATCAAAAGGTTGGTTGAATCCTTGCTTATTGCAACAAAAAAATCATTTCTTTCCTTCCTTTTGCTGTTAATTGTTTAAAATCTTGAAGTGTTTGTCTATTATGGGTTATGAAGGAAGAATTCTACTATTTGGTTATCAAATTTAAACTTAATTTCTCCCATGTAGTTTCCTTAACTGAATTCATAATGTTTCATCTTTGCTATGCAAGAAATTTCTTGGTTTATCATGCTGTTTGTAATTAGGAATTTTGATGGATTTTGGTAGTGTTATGCTGGCAAAATTTTGCCAAGCATTCATAAAATATCTCCCCTAAAAATTTCCAGTTTTAAAAATGATAGTTATGAGTTAAAACTCCTTGTTCATGCTTGATTTGAAACAAATAGTTTCAATTGGGGTTTGGGGATTTAGTCTATTTCCATTTAATTAAACTTTTAAAGCAAACTGGGCAAATTTGAATGAAATATTAATGCCCCTGTTTTGTCTCAGAAAATTGGTGATTGCTGGTAAAATTATGACTCCTTTTAAATTAATTTTGTTTGTTGTATGTTGATAAAAAAATTGATGGCTGGGAGATTAATTTTATTTATTGTGTTTGACAGAGGTTTTCACCTCTGTCTGTGTCTTGAGTTTCTTTTCTTTGTTTAGTCTCTGTCGTTTTTTATTTTAATCAAGTTTTAAACTGTTAATTAAATGAAATTTGATTGAATAAATTTAAATTTAACTATGTTGGGGGCGGTGGCGGGGAGCTGGGCTCGACCCAGCCACGCACCCCCCCTTTCCCTTCCTTTCCCTTCCTTTCCCTTCCCTTTAGCTGTGCTCGCTGCATCCCTAGCGTGGGTAGCAGCAGCGCTGCTTTCCCCAAGCTGGGAATGCAGCTCGCTGCATTTCCTAGTTTGGGAAAGGCAGCGCTTGCTGCCTGTGGGTTTGTGGGGGCCCACAGGGGTTTAAAAAAAATATTTTTTTTAATCTTTTTTTTTGTTAGTTTTTAAAAAAAACGAAAATGATAAAAAGTTAAGTTAGTGGTAAGTAATATGGTTAGTGTTATGGTATATTTAATACTATATGATAAGATATTGTTATTTTATAAAAAAAATAATAATATGTTATCATGTAATATTAAATAACAATAATATGTTAAAGGTTTTTAATAAATTCTATGCGTGTTATTCGTTTTAGTATTAAGCAATAATATATTGTTATTTTAACAATAATAACAATATGTTATTATTTAATATTAAATAATAATAATGTGTTAAATATAGTTTACGATGATGTTAAGATTAATGAGTAATTCTTTTGATTTAGTAATGGGGATTAATTGATTGGTATCGTGAAAATAAATCAAATGATTTAGAGGTTAGTGGTAATGTTGGGATTAAGGAAAGTCGGATTAAATTTAATATTGGTGTTTGTTATCCAAGTATTATAAAATAGTTGTATGAGGATTGTATTCGTCAAATAGATGTTATTTTGGAATTATTTTATAATAGCTTGTATACATTGGTTCAATTTGATTTAAATGTTGACTGCTCAAAGAAAGATTGTTTGTAGTGTTTTTATCATTGCAGTCTAGTCGTTTTAATGTCGTCGCATTATGTTTAAAATGGTCATTATGTTGTCGATGTTTGCCCTTGGTCAGGTGTCGTTGTTCAAACCTTGAGGAAGTGGGCTTTTATGTGATATGTCCCTTATGATTAACTCTGGGTTTGTGACTGTGAGTCCTACACCTGTGTTACGTCTGGATAATTTATGGTTGTAGTCCACCATAGAGTTCTCATAGATAGCCTTATCCAGTTAGTGACCTAGTAGAGAGAGTGGCTTTCGGGCGGGGGCCGCACCCAAAGTGGATGGCAGGATAACCCCTCGAAAGTCAGCTATTAAGTGATAACCTAATAATTGTTTAGGGGGTGGGTAGTTATTAATTTAATTAAGATAATACACCCCGTACACGGTTGAGTGCTTGTATAGGCTCAAGGTGTTTGGGAAGGCCTGGAATGGCAAACCTACCACCTTGTCTTCACGAAAGGATGGTAGGGTCCGCATGATGCTTAGATGGAGCCAGGGGTTCGGGAGAGGTTACCAGGATAACCCATGATGGGGGCCGGGACCTATGGAGACCTTCCTAGGGTAACCATGCTAAGCCATGTGATGACACTCTCTCTCTAGGGTTGCTAGTGTTTTGTGAGTCGAGTCACTTGTGTACTGCGGAGTCATGTGTACTATTGTTCTTTTCTTGCTTGCTTGAGGGTCGTCTGCTATCTCCTAGCACGGTGGGGTGGTTCCATTATGGGATCACATGGTCGGGTGGTAGTGCCACTTCCCATCAGATATCTTGTTCCTACCTTCACGCGAGGATTGGCTTCGCCGGTGCATCTTGGTTCGTGCTTCTTGTAGCACTTATATTCTTGGTTTTGTACTTTGAGGCCGTGTGGTCATTGTATCAACAACTTGTAAAAATTGTAATTTATTGTTCTATGGAAGCCATGTAATTTTATGGAATATTGTAATTTAAGTCATGGGATGTATATTGTTTCAGTTATCTTTCCTATTTGTATAAATGAATCTTTGGAAGTATGTATGTTGTAATTCTGTAAGCCTATCTTTTGAAGATCAATTTATGAATTATTTAATCGTTATTGGCTTTCCTTAATTTAAATGGAAGATTGGATTAATTTTGTGATGTGGTTTTTATTTTGAAGTAATCTTCGTTGGTAACCCTTTAGGATGTAATGTTAGTCTTCCGCTTATGTTAATTATGGAGCAAGGTTATGATTATTTCCCTTAATCTAAAAAAAAAAAATTATTGCACCTTTTAGTTGCCTTATTGTGTTGCTATCCTTTAGGGTTCCTGGCGGGGCATTACATTTGGTATCAGAGCCCATGTTTCAACATTGGGTACTCTGGGATTGTAGTGAGCCCATTCAGTTTGACCTTGTGTGTAGATCTTAGTGTTTGGATTTCCCTTGCTATATCCTTGTCATTGATCTGAACTGTTTTCTCTTTTGCAGTTTTGGTCATGGTTAGGAAAGCTAGGGGTGTTGGCCGTGTCGGTGGCCGCAATAGAGGTAGAGGTGGGAGACGGGGCCGAGGTTCAGACCGCCATAGTCCTTCACCACCTCCTGCTCATGTGAGTGTGGATCAGGAACAGTCAGTGCATCAGGAGTTACCGCATGTAGAGGAGCCGGTTCCCGAAAGGGAAGAGCTGAGGCAGATGTTTCAGGAAGTTCTAGCTAGGCTAGGCCCCAGGCCTGAAGGTGAGCAGCCCATCCATGCTCAGGTTGGGGAGTCGTATCAGCATGTTTCAGAGGAGAGAGAGAGAGAGAGGTCTCCTAGGAGGAGAGTGGTTCCTGTTGGTCATGATTCAGCTCCCTCGAGTCACATCAAGGATCTTTTGAGGACCAACCCTCCTTTCTTCGATGGTCGAGGCACAGGTCTCGAGGCAGAGACTTGGTTGATTAGTTTGGATAGGTGTTTCGCTATGTTTCCATACAGTAGCAACACCCGAGCGAGATGTGCGATCATGCGTCTCGATGATTTTGCTTCCATATGGTGGAAGTTAGAGGAAGAGAAGATTGGTCTGAATATCAATACTGTTTCTTGGGAGATCTTCTTAGAGAGGTTCAGAGCACGGTTCCTCTCACCGCAGTGGAGACAGACTCGGGCAGATGAGTTCTATTCATTGCGACAGTTTGGTATGTTAGTTGACCAGTTCGAGCATAGATTCTATGAGCTGAAGCAGTATGCCGGGATTGGCAACGATGAGGCTATGCTCGTACAGCATTTCTTGAGAGGTCTTAATGACCGCATTAGTGGAGGGGTTAGAGTTTTTGAGCCAGTTTCAGTGGAGGCAGCGGTGGCGAAAGCCAGATTGGTTGAGCAGAACCTCATCCGTGCGCATGGTGGACAGGCAGGATTTCAGATAGGGAGTGTTCCTTCCAGTGGGAACAGAGCTCGTGGGAATCAGTCCCAGTCAGCGGCACCATTCAGGACTCCTCAGGCACCCGCTAAGGGTGGACAGCAGTAGCAGCAGCAACAGCAACCGCAGCAGTAGAAACCGAAACAGTCTCAGGGCCAGCAGGGTGGCAACCCTCCTCATAGAAGAAACAGGAACTGGCGGAGAAGCAAACAGGGTTTTCCAGGACAGTCTTCTTAGAGTGCATCACAGGCCCCTAGTAGGGGAAGCTTTCAGCAATCCAGTGGGCCGACTGGAGGTAGAGGACCTGGTAGAGGAGCTTGCTACTCTTGTGGGCAGTATGGTCATATAGCCGTGCAGTGTCCTTAGCGTATCCACCAGACAGGGAATCAGGGGCTAGTTGCATCAGAGCCTACAGTAGGGGATGCCGGTAGGACCCACAGAGTGTTTGCAGCGGTTGATAACCGCCAGGCTGAGCATCAGGGGACAGTTATTGAGGCCGCAGATGTGTTGTGTGGTATCCCTATCTCAGTGCTTTTTGACTCTGGTGCATCGGATTCTTTTATTTCTTCATCCATTGTGGAGCGGTGTGGACTCACGTCTGCTAAGCAGGCGGATAGGTGGCAGGTAGAGTTGGCTACCGGGGTGCGCGTGGTCGTAGATGCCTTTGTTCCTAGTTGTGAGTTGGATCTAGGTCCCTTTGTGACTTCTGTTGACCTTCGTGTCATTCCTTTGGGATCCTATGGAGTAGTGTTGGGGATGGATTGGTTATCATCTCACAGTGCTCATGTGGACTGTCGTCAGAAGACAGTAGAGTGTTTAGATGACCATGGCAGGAAAGTGGGGATCGTTGGAGTTCAGAGATCGATATCCTTACGTATGATTTCCGCTATGCAACTTAAGCGGTGTATGCGTAGAGGATGTCAGCTTTTTGCAGTAACTCTTGAGGATATGGATGAGGGAGAGAGTCAAGAAATCGCTCTTGATGGTCACCCTATTCTTCGAGAGTTTGCTGATGTGTTTCCTTTGGAGATTCCTGGTATGCCTCCGAAGTGAGACATAGATTTCCGCATTGATTTGGTTCCTGGTGCAGAACCTATTTCGAGAGCTCCATATCGGATGACTACTCAGGAGTTGAGTGAGTTGAAGTTGCAGGTGGAAGAATTGTTGGCCAAGGGATTCATTCGTCCTAGTGTCTCTCCTTGGGGTGCGCCTGTTATCTTCGTAAAGAAGAAAGATGGTTCTCTTCGGTTATGCATTGATTACCGACAGCTGAATAAGGTAACCATCCGGAATCGATATCCATTGCCTCGTATTGACGATCTTTTCGATCAGGTGAAGGGAGCCATGGTGTTCTCTAAGATTGATCTGAAATCCGGGTACCATCAGTTGCGCATTCATGATGCAGACATTCATAAGACAGCGTTTCGCACTCGTTATGGTCACTATGAGTTCACAGTAGTACCATTTGGGTTGACAAACGCGCCTTCAGTTTTCATGTGCCTCATGAATGGGGTTTTCCGTGCATACTTGGATCATTTTGTCCTTGTGTTCTTGGATGATATATTGATTTATTCCAGATCTATGGAAGAGCATGAGGGTCACCTGCGTCTAGTTTTGCAGTGTTTGAGGGAGAATCAGCTTTATGCCAATTTGGCGAAGTGTGATTTCTTCCAGACTGAGGTGAAATATCTTGGTCATGTGGTTTCAGGAGAGGGTGTATCTATGGATCCTTCGAAGATCCAAGCCATCGTGGATTGGCCAGCGCCGACCAATGTTTTAGAGGTTCGGAGCTTTATGGGATTGGCCGGATATTACCGCCGCTTTGTTAAGGATTTTTCCCGTATAGGTCACCCGATTACTTCTCTTCAGAGGAAAGGGAAGAAGTTTGTTTGGTCAGAGCAGTGTGAGTCAGCGTTTCGTGCCTTGAAGGAACTCCTTGTCAGTGCTCCGATTTTGGCAGTCCCTGATCCATCCAGAGAGTTTATGGTATGCACAGATGCCTCTTTAGAAGGTATAGGTGCGGTGCTTATGCAGGATGGACGTGTGGTTGCCTATGAGTCTCGCAAACTCAAGGACCACGAGTTGAACTATCCAGTTCATGATTTGGAGTTGGCAGCTGTAGTGCATGCGTTGGTTAGGTGGCGTCACTTTCTGTTAGGGCGTCGGTTTGAGCTGCATAGTGATCACCGCAGTTTGCAATATATCTTCACGCAGCCGAACTTGAATGCACGACAGCGAAGGTGGATGGAATTCCTCTGCGAGTATGATTTTGAGGTTCGATATATTCAGGGGAAGGAGAATGTAGTGGTTGATGCCTTGAGTCGTAGGCGGCATGAAGTTTCAGCTTTGTCCCTTGGAGTGGACTTGAGACAGAGAATTCTTGGAGTTCTTCCTCAGGACTCTTGGTATCAGGATGTTAGAGCCGTGTTGGAGTCCGGAAGGCCCTTAGAGGGTAGATTCGCTGGGTATAGTCTTGATGCGGATGGCATTCTACGTCATCTTGGTCGGATCTATGTACCTCCTTTGGAGGGTCTTCGCACTTTGATCATGACTGAGGCCCATTGTGCACCTTATTCAGCACATCCAGGTGTCAAGAAGATGCATGCAGATCTTAGGCAGATTTATCATTGGGCTGGTATGAAGCGTGACATTGCCGATTTTGTGTCGAAGTGTTTGGAATGTCAGCGAGTGAAGGCGGAGCATCAGCACCCAGCAGGGCTTTTACAGCCTAATTTAGTACCGGATTGGAAATGGGACATCATTTCCATGGATTTTATTGTTGGGTTGCCTGTTTCTTCACGTCGTCATGATGCCATCATGGTCATTGTTGACAGGTTGACGAAGGTTGCTCATTTTGTTCCTATCCGAGCTTCCTATACAGCAGCAGTGGTGGCTCGTGTCTTCTTGGAAGATGTGGTGAGATTGCATGGGATTCCGAGGCGGATAATCTCTGATAGAGATCCAGTCTTTACCTCAGCATTGTGGACCTCACTTCAGCATGCTTTGGGAACTCAGTTGAACTTCAGTTCAGCTTATCACCCAGAGACGGATGGTCAGACTGAGCATGTGAATCAGGTTTTAGAGGACATGCTTCGCATGTATGTTATGGACCAGCAGTCGCGTTGGGAGGATTATATTTATCTTGTGGAGTTTGCTTATAACAACGGATATCATAGCTCCATAGGTATGTCACCCTTTAAGGCTTTGTATGGTCGTCCTTGCCGTACTCCGTTGAGTTGGGATCGGTTAGAGGACAGGGTGCTCATAGGCCCGGATATCCTTCGAGAGATGGAGCAGCAGGTAGAGCGGATTCGTGAGCATTTGGTAGCTGCACAGGATAGGCAGAAGAAGTATGCAGATGCTCACAGGGTAGATCGTCAGTTTTCTGTTGGCGACCGTGTATTCTTGAGAGTGCGTCCGCGTAAGAGTCCGATCCGTTATGGAAAGGGTTCTAAGTTGGCGCCTCGTTTTGTTGGCCCGTTTGAGATCCTTGAGAGGATAGGACCTGTTGCCTACCGTCTTGCTTTGCCACCGAGTCTATCTCACATCCACGATGTCTTTCATGTTTCAGTTCTTCGGCCTTATCACCCAGATGTGACTCATGTTCTTGATTGGAACGCTTTGCAGGTCGAGGACGAGCAGCTTTCTATGGAGCCCGTGCGCATTCTTCAGCGTCGGGATTTGACCCTCAGGGGACGCACCATCGACCAGGTAAGGGTCCTATGGGACCCAAATGATGAGACCTCGGCGACATGGGAGGATGCAGCGAAGATGAGAGAGCTCTATCCTTATCTTTTTTAGGCTTCCAGGAGTAAGCCTAGTTTTGTGGGGGAGAATGTAGTACCCCGTTTTGATCGGACTTATTAGACTGATTTTGTGTTTCAGTTTACTTTTCAGTTGGCACTTGATTGCTCGTCATTTTGCAGACGTATTTGATATTATATCATGTTTATCTAGATATTGGATGCATGAGTTACTTTCAGTATTTCAGTATTGGTGATTTCTAGTGTTTCGTGGATTATTGCTCGTACTGACATTTTACTTTATCTAGTTGATGTGTCATATATATATGTTGCATGTTTGCTATTGTATTGGATGCAAGGGGACGATTTTCCTTCACTCGTTTCGATGAGACAGGGAACGTCGCGATTCTCCTTCATCGGTGTGTGTGCCGTGTATTCTATATCTATATGCATGTATGTGTGCTTCGGTGATGCAGGATATTGCAGGTACAAGTACCGGGTAGGTACGGGGTATCGTCTCCACCTGGCTTCACAGGTCTGAGCGTGCCTTATATGTCCGATGGGAGTGGAGGAGATAGCTTTTGACCCTAGTCCTTACCTCAGTCTGTTATTGTGAGTGCCGTCAGTCGGTCGTTCTTCCCCTTTGTCTGAATTTTGAGTCTTTTTACTTTTCCTCGATTTGCGTGCCTTGGTGGTTCGGTTAATTATTTAAGTTTAAGTTGTCATTATTGTTGACTTGAGCGATTCATTCCTTATTATGCCTTATGTTTTGAATCAAGCGAAATTGATTAGTTATTAAATTTTAACTGTTAGTTGCTTATTGGGAAAGAAATCGTGTTTAGATCCAACGAAAGGAATGGAATAGATTAGTTAATTGCTTTTAAATATATGCAAATTAAGTTAACTCATTGCTTTCCTATTTAGTAAAAAAAAAATTGATTGAGTTGCTACTTAGGAAAATGTAATTTTTAAAAAAGAGGGAATTTTTCATTTATTGTTTTGGGAAATTTGAAAAAAAGGAAAAATAGAAAAAAGAAAAGAAAGTCAATGGGGAATTTTAATATATTTTTTTTTTTATAGAAATTTTGGGCAACCTAGAAAATTAGGTTAAGAGATTTTTCTTACTAAGCCATTTTGGAGGGGATTTTGGGGGTTATGCTTATTTTGGAGGAGGAGAAAGAAATTTTGGAAAATTTGGCTTGAAGGGTGGATTTGGGTGTGAACCAGTTGGGATTCTTGCTTGGAAATCAAAAGGTTGGTGAAATCCTTGCTTATTGCAACAAAAAAATCATTGCTTTCCTTCCTCTTGCTGTTAATTGTTTAAAATCTTGAAGTGTTTGTCTATTATGGGTTATGAAGGAAGAATTCTACTATTTGGTTATCAAATTTAAACTTAATTTCTCCCATGTAGTTTCCTTAACTGAATTCATAATGTTTCATCTTTGCTATGCAAGAAATTTCTTGGTTTATCATGCTGTTTGTAATTAGGAATTTTGATGGATTTTGGTAGTGTTATGCTGGCAAAATTTTGCCAAGCATTCATAAAATATCTCCCCTAAAAATTTCCAGTTTTAAAAATGATAGTTATGAGTTAAAACTCCTTGTTCATGCTTGATTTGAAACAAATAGTTTCAATTGGGGTTTGGGGATTTAGTCTATTTCCATTTAATTAAACTTTTAAAGCAAACTGGGCAAATTTGAATGAAATATTAATGCCCCTGTTTTGTCTCAGAAAATTGGTGATTGCTGGTAAAATTATGACTCCTTTTAAATTAATTTTGTTTGTTGTATGTTGATAAAAAAATTGATGGCTGGGAGATTAATTTTATTTATTGTGTTTGACAGAGGTTTTCACCTCTGTCTGTGTCTTGAGTTTCTTTTCTTTGTTTAGTCTCTGTCGTTTTTTATTTTAATCAAGTTTTAAACTGTTAATTAAATGAAATTTGATTGAATAAATTTAAATTTAACTATGTTGGGGGCGGTGGCGGGGAGCTGGGCTCGACCCAGCCACGCACCCCCCCTTTCCCTTCCTTTCCCTTCCTTTCCCTTCCCTTTAGCTGTGCTCGCTGCATCCCCAGCGTGGGTAGCAGCAGCGCTGCTTTCCCCAAGCTGGGAATGCAGCTCGCTGCATTTCCCAGTTTGGGAAAGGCAGCGCTTGCTGCCTGTGGGTTCGTGGGGGCCCACGGGGGTTTAAAAAAATTATTTTTTTTAATGTTTTTTTTGGTTAGTTTTTAAAAAAAACGAAAATGATAAAAAGTTAAGTTAGTGGTAAGTAATATGGTTAGTGTTATGGTATATTTAATACTATATGATAAGATATTGTTATTTTATAAAAAAAATAATAATATGTTATCATGTAATATTAAATAACAATAATATGTTAAAGGTTTTTAATAAATTCTATGCGCATTATTCGTTTTAGTGTTAAGCAATAATATATTGTTATTTTAACAATAATAACAATATGTTATTATTTAATATTAAATAATAATAATGTGTTAAATATAGTTTACGATGATGTTAAGATTAATGAGTAATTCTTTTGATTTAGTAATGGGGATTAATTGATTGGTATCGTGAAAATAAATCAAATGATTTAGAGGTTAGTGGTAATGTTGGGATTAAGGAAAGTCGGATTAAATTTAATATTGGTGTTTGTTATCCAAGTATTATAAAATAGTTGTATGAGGATTGTATTCGTCAAATAGATGTTATTTTGGAATTATTTTATAATAGCTTGTATACATTGGTTCAATTTGATTTAAATGTTGACTGCTCAAAGAAAGATTGTTTGTAGTGTTTTTATCATTGCAGTCTAGTCGTTTTAATGTCGTCGCATTATGTTTAAAATGGTCATTATGTTGTCGATGTTTGCCCTTGGTCAGGTGTCGTTGTTCAAACCTTGAGGAAGTGGGCTTTTATGTGATATGTCCCTTATGATTAACTCTGGGTTTGTGACTGTGAGTCCTACACCTGTGTTACGTCTGGATAATTTATGGTTGTAGTCCACCATAGAGTTCTCATAGATAGCCTTATCCAGTTAGTGACCTAGTAGAGAGAGTGGCTTTCGGGCGGGGGCCGCACCCAAAGTGGATGGCAGGATAACCCCTCGAAAGTCAGCTATTAAGTGATAACCTAATAATTGTTTAGGGGGTGGGTAGTTATTAATTTAATTAAGATAATACACCCCGTACACAGTTGAGTGCTTGTATAGGCTCAAGGTGTTTGGGAAGGCCTGGAATGGCAAACCTACCACCTTGTCTTCACGAAAGGATGGTAGGGTCCGCATGATGCTTAGATGGAGCCGAGGGTTCGGGAGAGGTTACCAGGATAACCCATGATGGGGGCCGGGACCTATGGAGACCTTCCTAGGGTAACCATGTTAAGCCATGTGATGACACTCTCTCTCTAGGGTCGCTAGTGTTTTGTGAGTCGAGTCACTTGTGTACTGCGGAGTCATGTGTACTGTTGTTCTTTTCTTGCTTTCTTGAGGGTCATCTGCTATCTCCTAGCACGATGGGGTGGTTCCATTATGGGATCACATGGTCGGGTGGTAGTGCCACTTCCCATCGGATATCTTGTTCCTACCTTCACGCGAGGATTGGCTTCGCCGGTGCATCTTGGTTCGTGCTTCTTGTAGCACTTATATTCTTGGTTTTGTACTTTGAGGCCGTGTGGTCATTGTATCAACAACTTGTAAAAATTGTAATTTATTGTTCTATGGAAGCCATGTAATTTTATGGAATATTGTAATTTAAGTCATGGGATGTATATTGTTTCAGTTATCTTTCCTATTTGTATAAATGAATCTTTGGAAGTATGTATGTTGTAATTCTGTAAGCCTATCTTTTGAAGATCAATTTATGAATTATTTAATCGTTATTGGCTTTCCTTAATTTAAATGGAAGATTGGATTAATTTTGTGATGTGGTTTTTATTTTGAAGTAATCTTCGTTGGTAACCCTTTAGGATGTAATGTTAGTCTTCCGCTTATGTTAATTATGGAGCAAGGTTATGATTATTTCCCTTAATCTAAAAAAAAAAATTTATTGCGCCTTTTAGTTGCCTTATTGTGTTGCTATCCTTTAGGGTTCCTGGCGGGGCATTACATTTATCGACCTTTTATCTTTCGATGAAACTGTCACTGTCGGCCAATAACTTTAGTATCTCTTCCACACCCTTCTTTTCTCGAACAATCCTATCGATGAAACCTTCCCCAGTTTCTTCGATCTCATCATTTCAGTATAACTATCTTCTTCAGTGAATTCATTACATGTCCTACCGATAATGATGGTACCTCCTTTGGTTTCTTCGATATACCTTCTATCGATGAAAAATAATGCTTTCGATAAGTCCCTTATGGAGTTCACCGAGGCCCAAGTCTATTTGATAAATCATCTTCTTGATGAAACATCGATAGGTTTCTTCGATTCAACAGGTGTACCATTTCAGTAAAACTAGACATTTCGGTGAGAGGTTAGTGTGTACATCTGATAGGTTTGGTTTGGGCGATAACTTTTACGATTCTGATGTCAGTGGAAGTTTCAAGGGTTCTATCAAAACTCTTGAGGGCATTCTTGATTTACTTAAACCTTTCCCATGACACTCAATTAGGGCCTTGAAGGCTCTCGAGCCATTTTCTTTAGGATGGTAGCTTCCTGCGATCTCTCTGCAGAAATATTTATTGAGTTTATGCTCTTCAATGGGTAATCTCTCTCGCATTTTGTTTCTGGAGATTTTTTTAGGCTAATATTTTGAGTTGTGTATCCTAACAGGGTGACCATCTAGGCAGGTATGATATATTGTATAAGTTGACCTGTTCGGTTTTCTTTTTCCTAACATTCTGGTGAAAGATTTTCTCAAGATTTTGTGCAGCATAAGGAGAAGAGCTTGCTTGACCCTGTGTTTCAGGAATAGCAAGAACTATCACCCACAAATGGCAACATTCTCCCCAAGAGATGGGCAATCTGCTCCTCAACTTTACACAAACGATTTCTACATACAATCTTCATTATTTGGACAAGTTCCCTTTGTGATCTTGTACCTCCATTTTGTATTGCATTCTTAATTTATGATCCTTGAGGGATCTGGGATAGACCAGAGGTTTTCTTCCCTCCATTCTTTCCTACTAGTGCCCACACCAAATGGAGGTGTAAATGTAAATCTATCTACTTTTTAAATTAATAAAATTCTTTGGCCTCAGCATTTTATTGATCAAAAAAAAAAAAATCTAATCACACAAATGAATACCATAGCACAGATATTTATACATGGAAAACCTCAAAGAGGAAAAACCATGGTGGGATTTGTGACCCACAATATCAATCCACTGGCCATATGAAGAGATATTACAAAATATAGGGGCCTTCATTTGCAAGAAGAGTTATAGCCTAGAGTACACTACTCAATCACAAAAGGAGCCTCACTGACTACATACAAATCCAAACTACAATCCAGAGAAATGATTGAACTACAAAGATAGAATCTTTTATGGCTGAATACAGTTTCGGTTAAGCTCTGTCTATTCTAGCCTGAAACCTAAACCCTTTACCAGAATACCCCCTTACATAAACTTCACATTACAAAACATTATCACATTCTCCTATCCTTCCATATTACAAAATGATCTAACTAGCTAACCTATATACACTTTACAAATCATCATGCCTTATGTCGACTTACAAAGATAATTACAATATGAATATACATGTCGGCTAGATAACATAAATACATGAATATCAAAAACAATTGCCGATGTCGGATCTCCAAATGATGTCGGCCTCCAATACCAATAACCTGATTCTAAACCATGTCGGTCTGCAATAAAGGTAACCAAAGAATTCCTTCCAACCTACTGGTGCCAGTGAAGTGTCTATGAAGTGCATGTTGGTACACAAATGAACTAAAATATGAAGCCGGAACAAGTTGCCATGTTTCCATCAATGAGAACATATTGAAACCAACCAATTGAGTGTCAATTGCCAACATAAACCATTTCCAATCCTTCCACTAAGGATTTGAATAGAATATTTCAACCTTGAAAGCCATTTTAGAGGGGAATTGAATCTAAGATGGTTTTAAAGTATAAATATAAATCTCAAATACTAAATACTTTTTTACTTCAAAAGTTGGCCAAGAGAGCCATATTGTAATATTTATAGAGAAAATATTAGAGGCAATACAAACCACACATTTGTAAATAATTAAGTAATGGACCTAGGAAATTTTGGCATTGGGTTCATCGTGGAATTTGATCATTGGAGGCCACCATAAAAAGTGTTGATTAATCAATTATCCTAGTTATAAATAATTTCCCATTCCAAATGAGTTGTGGCTTAATGTATACTAAATTCTCTTAGAAAAAAAGGTTTTTGAATGTACAAAGGCTCCCTATTGATTAGTATGGTACAAAATTCTAAGCTATACAAAGTATGTTAACAAGAGGAAGCTTAGGATTCATTCACTTGGAGGCATAGATGTTATATTTAGCACACAATCTTAATACTTATTTATAGGTGTCAATTAGATTGAGGGAACAAAATTCCTTTAGAAGGAAAATTAATTTATAGGAAAATCTATAAAATCCTTCCTCATGATCTAGTGGTCCCAAATAAATCCTTGAGTAGTTGCTTTAGCTTCTAATAAGATATCCTAACAAGGAAAAGGGTTTGGCTATGTAATAATTTTATTTAATTTTAACATACAAAAGAATGGGTTACCACAAGGAAATAGAGAAAGATTGGAAGGCAAAGGGAACAACTAAAAAATTGAAATATTTCCCCATTTATAGAAATAATCTTCTAGCCATGCTAGTAAAAAATGAATTAGTGATATCATTATGATTTTTTCTATTTAATTATAATACAAAAGGCTAAAAAAAAATATTGGTAGATATATTGTTGGATGGGCCAACTCCCATTATATTAAATCTAAAAAGATTTATAGAATCCATAAAACATAAGTCTTACAAAACCCCAAATAGACCCTAGCAAAAATAAATTGGTTCCATAAGGGCTACACATTGGGAGCCACCTCCCCAAAAAACAAACAAATCAAAAAAGTGAAGACCAATTAATAGGTCTGAAAATTTATCACAATCTTGCTTGTCCTTGACCTGAGACCTGAGGAGCATATGTCTTAGTCCATTTTTCTTATGTCTCTTATCTTTCTTCCTTTTCACCTCCTTCCATCCCTCTTCCTTCTCCTACTTTTCTAATGGACCCTATCCTTCTTCCTTCTGGGACTCCACCTTGCAGCACTACAAAGGGATCATACTATTTCATTTCTTACATTCCACAGGAATAGACCCCACTAAATGCCTCTTTTCCATTCAAAATCCATCTTTGGCACTACTCAAATTTGGGATTGAAATCCTATTACAACCTGATAAAGAGGGAAAACAATTATCTAGATCCTTGAGATAATTATCATATCCACTCAAAGATTGAGGATCAATCTTTTAACTATTATCATTTTTCTCCACAGAGTAATGGAAAGGAGATGCATATTTTCCACCAAGTAGAAAATTTTATACTCTATGTTTTGTGCATTTAGCTATAATATGCCCTATATGGTAACACCTTCTACATCTAAATGGGACTCCTTCATAGTCCCAATATTGCATCCAACAACCATTCATTTTAATCAAAATCACTTTTGGAAAATTATTAGTGACATCCATCTCCATCAAAAGTCTTGAATATGTTGAATGCAAAATATTGGAGAATCCCTAATCCACCATCAAAAAACATCCTAAAGAGTTTCTTACAACCTCTAGATAGGAGTCAAACCAATAATGTAAAGGGAGGTTAGGAAGCATTACCCAAATAGGAATCCTATCACAAGATTCAGTAGTTAGGTTGAAAGTTAGAAGCCAAAATTTCAATATGATCAAATGGTACTATCTTAGCTCCATTGATGATTGTAGAGAATCTTATCTGTATCTTCCACTGTTTCAAAAATTACCACCAAAAACCTTCAAGCATTTGGGTAGATTTGAACATAGCCATCCAAGATCTGTTCCTAGTTTTCAAAGTTCTACTGCTGAAGCTCGCGTAAGCTCACCCAAAGACCCCTCAAGTGATCAATCAAACCTAGCCCCAAAACAAATTTTACATTATGCTCTATCTCTTTTTCATCGTCCACATCTAAAGTCACAAAAATAGATTTTGCAGTGGGTACCTTTTCTTGAGCAGAACCAACCCTCCCAAAGACCATCCTGCATTGCCCATTCTAACAATTGGGAACAATATTTTCATTTCAAAACCCTATTCATTGGTTCTCTTGATGCTTGGAAATATCCTTATCCCCCCATTTGGATCACCTCACACCCAAGACTAAAGGGTGCTCTAATCCACCATTGATACAGGGATATCTTCTACCCATTGGAGATTTTTCTTGTTACCTCTAACCCTAAGGAAAATAATACTCCTAGGTTACATAACTGCAAGTTATCAATAGGTTGAAGATAGGAAAACACAACACAAGAAGGCCTTACCAAGCCTTCTTCACTTTGAGCTCTACTTAACTCAGGACGAGGTTCCTATTTCGAACCTACATGCTCAGTGTGCTTTTTGAAAATGTTATAATCATGGAGCCTTGTATCTTGTAGATATTTCTCATTTATAAGGGGAATTTTTACAATTACCCTATGCATACTACTAATCCCATAAGCTTCAAAACCCAACTAAGAAAAAAACACGTGTTGCTCAAAGGGTACAAGGGGATACCAAGCACACATACTGAAATATTCCCTTTGTACTATATTAAGAAAAAAAGAAAGAAATGGAAAGAGAAATGATTTTTTAAAATTCTTCTAAAAAATATTTTGAACAACATTTGCAAGTTGGTGCATATCCTAGAGAACAAAGTCATACCCACAAGTTTAGAGGATGAACTCAAATTATTAAAAAACTATAACTAGTGAGCTTTCAAAGCATTAATCCCTAACACTAATATAGCCCAATTTGTTAACTACATTAACCATTCTTGTTAATTCATTTGACATCTCCAAAACTCACTATAACATGCAAATAGAGTTTTTTCCTTCCTTGAAGGAAACCTATAAAACTAATTACACACCGACAAAGAAATGTCCAGATGAATCAAAATATACTTAACACATTAATTCATATGAGCCTTGAAAATGCTATTACTACTTATCAAGTTGCCATTAGTTTTATGTCAAAGTTATACTATATACTCTAGTTGGTTATCTCTACTGAGACATTCAGTCGGTATGAACAGTCTAGTCGGTTACAGAAGGAAGTAAGTCTCAAATCGTAGTATACACTGAGTTGTCTACCAAGTATCATTTCATGTCTACCAAGCAGCAAAGATGACACACCAAGTTGATATACACCGAGTGAAACGTGTTACCAGATTCATTGAACTTGGACATGCATATGAAAACGTGTTACAAGATCGAGGCACATCTAACCATTATCACATTGGAAATTGCACTTAAAGATTGTGTATGATTCTGAGGTCATCTAACCAATGAAATAATTTGCATGGTTATTCATTCGATAAATCATATTTGTAAGATCGAAGCAATGAATGGATCACCATCATAAGAGATCTATTTATACAGCATGAGTGAAGAATTAAAAAGTGAGTGTGTGTGTGCATGAGTGTAAGAAGACTGTTACAGAGACACAAAGGTCACTGAGAAGGTTTTCAAAGAACAGTCGAAGAACAAAGTAAACAGAAGGGTTTACCAACTTACTATATGGGTTACCGAGGTATGCTATAAGCAAGGTAACTTATTCTAAGCACATAGAATCTGCTATAACATTCCAGATGTAAAGTTGTAGATATTTGTAATAATTTTATTGTAATATTTTGAAGTTGTAAGAGAAACCTTTAACAGGGTAAAAGACTCTAATCAAGTCTATAAATTGTAAAGCCTCTAACCAGGTGCAACATTTAGTTTAAGTGTTGTGAAATCCTTTAGCAAGGTAGATCTAACAAATCTTGATACTCCTAACAGGGTAAGCTATCAGAAATAGCTAAACATGTAGCTCTAACCGAGCACTCTTTATTATTGCAGTAGTGAAGTTGTGGGTGCCATCTCCACCATAGTTTTTCTCTCTAACCAAGAGTTTCTACATAACCAAAATATATGTGTTATGGAGTGAATCATGTATGATTGTTATCTATTTGTTTTAGCTTTATATTATGTTACTGTACTATTCAGTTTATACATAATAGTAAAGTTATTATTGAAGAAAAGTTTTGGAGTACTGATTCACCCGTCCCCTCTCAGTACATTAGCTTTCCATATTGGGCCTAACAAATACAAGGGGATATAATCTCTATAATATTCAAAATATACTATCCATTACTAGCTGAGATTTTAAAAAATAGAAGGAAAATCCTCCTTTATGATATTATTTGGAACCCTAGATTAGCATCATCTTGCTTTGACCTGCCCAGAATACAAATATTTTAGATTAATTATGATCATAGTTGTGGTATCCCTTTTATAAATACAAGGATTGCAACAAGCTACTAGTTGTTTACATGTGTCCAAAAACTCTTCCTCAATTAGCCTATTTACAAAAGGTATGACCGAGTAGAACCCATTGCCTCTATTTTGTCTTGAAGTGAAGCTACCTGGATAGTTTCACCTGAAATCCTTGATGTCAAGGTCAAAGTTCTTGAATAAAAAGCAACCACCTTGTGAATCAGATTACCAATGGGTAAAAGTACAAAGGTGTGTCACACTTTTATAAAGAAAATGGTCAATGTTGATTCAACTTTTTAAATTAAAAGTGAAATATATGTTTTGAATTTTGAAATGGTGTAAACTAATGAAATTTATATTCTTATGTATATTTTATGTTTTTAATTTTAACAAAAATTTAAAAAATTATTTGAATGTAGTTTTTTATAAAGTAAACACCATAATTTAGTTGCTGGAAAAATGCTAATAACTTGAAACTTTAGTGCATGGATATATTTTTTACTATTTTTTATAAATATATATTTTTCAATAAATTTGAAAAGTTGTATGTGCTGAAATATAACTCTTTCCGATTCCCACCACCTTTTTTCTTAATTATTTATCCAAATTAGAAAAGAATTATATCATCTTAACATAGATTCGTTTCTCTACTGCATCATTTTTTTTTCAATTTTTTTTTAATAAATTTTAGTATTTTTCCTTGACAAGATAATCAACCTTATATTTTAGTGTTGATGACCTACTTTTAATAAAAAAAAAAATATTAAATATAATAAGCTAATTAAAATATTAAAAGATATATATTTTTAAAAAAATCACTTACAGATCTATAAAAGGGTATTTTTACATTTCAAAAATTTTTTTTTTATAAGAGTAGGAGTTGTTGAAACATCGATATATTTTTTTTTATAATTAGACCAAAAGTAGTATAAAATATACATTTAGTAGATGCTTCGAGTTTCAAAGTTGTGGCCCATATATAACTTAGCTGTAGTGAATCTATATAGACCATATGTTTGACTAAAAAATTTTTTTTGTTAGGATTACCTAAATTCAGTTGTGCTGATAAGTTAGCCTAAAACATGACATAGTTTTGTGTTTTTACCCCAATGACCATGGGTGCTTATTGATGCAAAGAAGACCAAGGTGCAAGATTCTCATTGTTTTTCCTTGTAAGGGAGAACTTTGTGAAATTCCACCAACAAGGACTGCATGGCTCCAAAATTGCATCACCTATGTCTTCACCCTTCATTGTCTCCACAGCTCTTTGGTTTTAAGGGGAAAATTTTATTTTGAGAGATATCAAAATTATTTGCAAGCTATAAACTAGTTTTGCGAGAGAACTTTGAGCTTCTTATTCCTCTTTGGCAACCATATGTGCTTTCAATACCCCTTTAGCTACACAATAGATTTTTTAATTTGTAATTTTTTAAGATTCCTACATATTTTTTGCAACACAATCCATTTCAGATATTCTCTCTTGGCCCAAGATGCAGCTATGACACCCATAGACTTCATCTTGTAGCCTTCTGAGCATAAGTTTATGATCACAAGTTTATTCTCACAATGCTCTGCATATATATAACATTGTCATGTTGCTTTGTTTGAACACTCTGCTTGAAGCACACAAAGATGGCAGTCAACTGCCTCGTTCACACATTTGATCTTATTGCACAATACATCAACTCATGCAAATCAGTGTTTTCGGCTTTTTTGCTTTACAAAACCTGTGTGAGATGTCCATAATGACCTTGATTTTTTGACATCTATACATGATTCAATAGCTATGATATCCTTCGTATTGGCATTTTTTGGACCTTTTCAACTCCATTAGGAAACCCTTGCAATTTTGATGGCATAGCTAATGATTTGGGCTTACATAGAATGACAATCTTCTTTTACTTTCTAGCTACATAATCCTACTTTTCCTCCTGTTGATTCAATGCTACCTGTAAACTCCAAGCCAGCCTATTACTCTCCATTCATCACACTGCCTCACTTGCTATCTACTCAGACACTCGGTCAAGGAAAGAAACCCTTTTAACAAGTTTTGAGTTACTACAATTGTTGTCACCTAACCACAAACCTTTGGACACATCATTTGAGCATGATAGATCTCTTACCGAGCTTCAAGTCGCTACAAAGTCACCATGTATGGGAGGAATCAAAAGCCAAATTCCTAGTAGAAATGTAGCACCTATAATGAAAAAGGATTCCCTCATAACATTCAAACTAGCACCAAGACCTATGATTACCCTACAAAATAACTTCTCAAAGTCAAAACCCAAAAATAAAATAAACTCAAAGTCACCACAAGGTTTGTTTGGTCACATTAGATGGTGTGTTGTACCAATTATGTAATGAATAAATGCATAAGGACATGTGTGTTCCTACACTAATATGTGGCTATATGAGCATCTATCTTCACCAAAAGATGATATGAATAAGGAAAAGGTAGAGAAAAAAAGATAGAGAATTATTTAAAATGGTAAACTATTAGTAATAGATCATACCCAAGAAATTTTTATATTTATGGTTATGCTTGAAGGTAAAAAATTACATTTTGTAAATAATATATGAGTAGATATATCTTTTGATACATATAAATGTGTGGAATTACTTTAACATTTATGTTATCTAATTCACTATTATGGTTTCCTTCTTATTGTAACACCCTACAATTAATTTCTCTAGCATAAATAATCTAGACCTCATTCGGGTATATTTCATTGTCACTATTGTGTTCCATTTCCAATACTTTGGTTTGTGGCATGTATAAGAAGAAAAATATAGAAATAAAGAAATGATTTTACATTAAATAGTACTAACAAGGAAATGATTACTAATAGTTTAGTAATTGTAATAAATTGATATATAGAGTGGATTGGAAATATGTGACTACTAAAGCAATTCTAATGGATCCACTAGAAATGAATGAAAGATCAAAATAAAATTACAAATCAAAAACACCCTTAGGAAATGGAGACAATAAGATGTTAAGAGAACTTTTTTCAAAATTGAGATGACTTTGAAGCTAAACATTCAAGAAGAAAGAAGATTAAAATGAACCTTGAAGAAACGTATAAAAAATATCATATAGGATATGGAAGCACAATTGGAAAGTTGTCAATACTAGTGGGAATCCACCTACAAAGGGATAGATAGTAATTATTTTTCTCAATAATGATGAAACATTAAAACACATAGCTATCCCTTTTAAAAGATTTAATATCTAATATGATGTTAAATGCTTCTTGGGGTCTTTTATACATATCTATAGCTCCAAATTCAACCTTTATTTGAAGATTGAATAAAATCTACATGTACATTCCTCCAATTTCCTGCAAGGCATAGACAAATTTTTTTTTATATTTAACAATATCATATATTGTCGTCTCATGTAAGTATAGTTTGGCAAATGCTTTCTAGATTAGGCATAGTATTGATGTTTGCTACTAGATCTAATAAAATGTGTTTGACCATTTTACCATTTAATATTACATCCAATAAAATTGATTATCTTATAACTCATTTAGATTTTTTTAAAAAGATTTGATTTGAAGTATCATTTTCTCTATTCTCCTTTTTATTATAATGTTTAGAAAATTGATTAAATATTTTAAGTTTTCTTCTTTATGAATATGACCATCACCTCAGGTTAATTATGGACAATGGTTTGAATAATGGTGAGAGGTTCAAAGAAAACTTGTTCCCCTCTTTGATGTTCTCAAAGTCCTTTTCAATACTTACAGCAGTGTAAGTGGTAGATGGGGCAAGGTTATGCACCCAATGCCCACTCTAGATGTGCAGTCACATGTAAGTAGTAGATGAAGCAAGGTTGCATACCCAATGCCCACTCTAGATGTACAGTCACATGTGAGGTTTAGAAAATGGTTAATGGTTCCATGGTGAAAGTATATTTGATAAAGGAGAATAGAATGGAATTCAAGGCACACAATCGTTTTCTCCCAGTGTACATACTGCAGAGATGTCCTGAAAATTTCAGCCAACCTTACTATACTTGCCTATTGAAATTGTTTGTTTGAAATGTTTGTGGCAGAGATGAGATAATTCTTGAAACACTTACCTTAAACAATGCGTACAACCTTCAATTCTTTGCTTTTTTAACAAATTCTATACTGTTCCAGCTACCAGTTTGCATTCATTTCCTGACAATTCAAAGCACACAATCGTTTTCTCCTAGTCTACATACTGCAGAGATGAGGTAACATTCATTTCCTGACAATTCAAAGCCAACCTTACTATGCTTGCCTATTTAAATCGTTTGTTTGAAATGTTTGTGGCAGAGATGAGGTAACATTGATACGTGAAAACATGGCTTCCAACGGCCTTTCATCTCAACTTTTGTCACCAAATTTGAATGCTTGGCTACAACGTGGGATTCTTGACCTGCTCAATGATATTGTTTTGCCTCATGATATACTTGGATTGTTTTATTTGTATTCTTCAGCACATGATATTGTTTTGCCTCATGATGGGGACATTTTTCAAGTAATTGACTTTATACAAATATTATAGCCTAGTCAATCAGTATTAAAAATTTCTATTTGGATTTAGGTTTTTGTAGTGATGTTGTTATATCTATTGATAGTAGTTTTAGATTTTCTTATTTATATTTATATTTATATTGGTTCTATTGTATTTTATTGTATGTTTAAAGAAATCATAGAATTATCAGTAATGATGTTTATTAGCAAGAAAAATTAATTTTCTAATTAGAAAAATGTTTGATTTATTTACATAAATACTTCTTCAAAAGTAAATTATAGTTTTAGCTAGCTCTTTGCATAAACAAATCTTAGAATGATAATTAAGGGTATACCTAAATATGAATATTAAGAATATACTTAGCTTGTAACAAAGAAATTGACAATAAAGAATAGAAGATAAATTCTTAAAAGAGGGATAGGAGTGCAAGGCTTCATCCAAAATGAAATGGATAATAAAATCTATTTACATAAAATATTAGAATCAAATTATTATCAAAGAATAAAAATAGGTCATGTCAATAAATATCTAGAGTAAAGCACATAAATAAATATAGAAATTAAATAAATAAAACAAAGGTACTTAGCTAGAAATACTATGTAGATATATTAATAGATCATTGTATATCATTAATTTTTATGCAAGAAAACTAGGAATAACCATACAAATATCTTGGTCTTTCAAAATTCAATGTTTTTTTATTATGAATCATTTTCATAATTGTAATCAGTCATGTAAGTATGAATCTTAACTAGACATCTAGACATCTAATATACCTATGTAGATTTGAGATCTATAATTTTTTTGTTTTCTCTTATATTGTCTTGATATATAGATCTTTTATGTAAAAACTTGCTTGTGTGTATTTAAGATTTCTCTAATGATAAACCTATGATATTATTCTCCTTGTTCAAAAAACTAAGATATTGCGTCAATAAATTTTAGAAATTATTGAAGACAATTAGAGAGTAGAGATGTCCTAGATGATGTAATAATGAATTCCTTGTTTTAATGCTCCTTGACTTCTAATGCAAGTATGTGTATGACTTAGTCAATGATATCTAAGTACAAGATTATTTTAAAATGAATCAGAGTTAGTCACTAAATATAACTCCAAAGGTGGTAAGTAAAATATTTTACTTTTTGATTTAGAAAGCAATAACTAATTGAAAACATAAATTTGACTCTAAATTTAAATTTATAAACTAGTATTTTGGGGTTCAATTTGATAAATAATAGAATTGAACTAAGTCACTTGTACAAATTATGGAACAAAAAGTTAGTGAGAAAAGGATAAAATTGAGTACAAATAGAATCAATATTTAGGTTTTATGCCTTGGAACTATTAGTATAAATCACATACTATATATTTTTATTGAATACCAATTGAAATTGAGCCTAAAATGAAGGAAAGTGCAAGGCATCCACTTCTTACCATTACAATAATGTAAGATTTATATATAATGATTTTCTATTGTAAGTAACACATCTTTCTTTTGAAGAACAATATACATAACTCAAATATTTTAATTCAAAATATAATAAGTGTCACTCACTCTTTAAAGAATGAACATGGAATCAAAATAGGCCCTATTAATCGGTCTTGGACTATAGGTATCCCATCTAATAAGAAACAAGACTACTTCAAGTGCACCATAAATTGGAGTGTTTTGTGACTTTTTCTCTTGCTGGCATGGCTCACTAAGTGTTCATGTTTTGTTAAGTATTGCAACATGGAAAGTCTTTTTTATCTTACTTAATGCCTTCTCATTCACATAATTCTTGTGATTCTTGAAAGTGTACTATCTTCACAAATATCCTTAGAAAATTCTCTTTGCATTTATATTTAAGCCAAATATTTTTTTATTTTATTTTTTTGATTAAAGTGGATGGAACCACTAAAATTATATTAAATATTGAGTTTTTTTACAAGTGTCTGGTTCAAAGAGCACTGAAGGGAAAGAACTAGTAAGAAAACCCTTCAGTATTGCTCAAGAAAACATAAGCCTATCTACCCATTACAAAAGTCCATAGGCAGCTCAAATAAACCCCCCAGATACATAGCTAACCGCATTAGATATAAAGGAAGTTGTAAAATCCAATATAGAAGAGAACATCCAAAAATAGAGCCAATGGTGTCGAACCATAACCAGTACCATCAACCCACAACCATCCTATCTACACAACACATGAGTCCAAGGCTCTGAAAAGAACAAAACTCAAAATAAAGAGAACCAAGAATAGGTGATCCTGCCAACACAAAAATGGTGAGCAAACATATGCCAATCTAGATAAGAAGCAGAGAAAGATGATGAAGACCCTCAGGAAGTAGGATAAGACCGATCCATAAGATAATCCAAAGCAAAAGAAAAAGAAATAACAACAGAATAAGAAACGATCTGCAACACCATGTTAACTGCTCTTTCCAATTCCTCATAAAAAGCCACCAACCACCAATTTTGCCAAGAACTCTCCACAAAAAATAGAGCATTTTGTGTTAGTAAAAATAAATGCATAGATAGAATGGATACCATGACTGTACGCCACCAAGAATATAAAAGAAGAAGAGATAACCAGATCATGATTAGCCTTCCACTACAAGAAAAGACAATGAGCAAGAAGCTACTCAACAGATGATGAAACAAACTCATGCCTCATAGCACCCCCAATCATAAAATATGCAACTTCCAAAAGAAAAGACCAAACACGATGCCAGATGGTTAAAGAATGAAAGAGCCAACTCAATTCATCATGATACAAAGCCCCGCCCAAAAGTCACCAAGCCCAGACCATGAAATATAATGATTGCCAAATAATGCAAAGGATTGAACAGACATAACTATGCCGAATGTAAATGATTCCTATCATGCAATGAGTAGGGTTGGTTAGTACTCGATACCAATCAAATAATATTTTTCATTTTTTTCTCCCTACAAGAAAGATGAAAGAGTATACAATCAAAGTATATTTAAATATGTTTAGGTGATCTAAATTATTTGATTTTATAATTAACTAATTAATTTTACTCAAAAATTAAGTGTTTGATTAAATTTATTATACTTATTTATTACAAGTTGAGTATTTATTATTTATCATTTATTATTTATTCTCTATTATCTAT
Organism: Cryptomeria japonica; assembly: GCF_030272615.1. Taxonomy (NCBI): domain Eukaryota; kingdom Viridiplantae; phylum Streptophyta; class Pinopsida; order Cupressales; family Cupressaceae; genus Cryptomeria; species Cryptomeria japonica. Next base: position 585,671,581 of record NC_081405.1, on the reverse strand, counting down.
TATCTATTATCTATTATCTATTATCTATTATATATATATATATTTTTTATCGGAATTATCTATTATATATTATCTATTATCTATTATCTATTATGTAATATCTACTATCTATTATATTTGATGGTATGATGAAAGAATAAGTATCCAGTAGATTATTGAGAGCGGGGTGAATCAGTAACTAGAAAAACTGATAGAAACTTCCCAAAATCAAACTCAATCACTCAAAGTAAAAGTATCAATGAAATATCACCGTGAAGATCAATACTCATAAGAATACTCAACATCAATCGGTTAACTATTACAGCAACTTAATAGTAAACAACATTCAACTTGTAAACATCCAAATGCTTCATCATATGTCAATACTTCATTTCTCAGTGCTTCCGGTTATCATGCCTTATCATAAATAGTTATTCAAATCAACAATAAGATAATAAACACAAAAACATTCACCACATGACACAAGTATTTATACGTGGAAAAACCAAATAGGTAAAACCCACAATGAGATGAGACTCACAAGAAAATATTTGAACTCTTTTGAAGTTTGCCCTGTTAGGAACCAAGCCTGTTAAAGCTTTTACAAAAGTCCTGTTAAGAACTGATCCTATTAGCAATCACCCAGTTAAGGGATTGACTACAAAATGCCTTGTTAGAAGCAAATACCTTGAAGGAGTAACCTTAGTAGAGGATTTCAGAATCCAAACTAATGGACCACCTTGTTAGAGGATTTAATAAGTAACCAAGATTGTTAGAGCTTAACTGGTTAGGGGACTTCGATTCTACTCTAATTGTTAGAAAATAATAGGAGTTTCTTGATGTGTCTGAATAGCACTACATTTGCTTGATCAGATCCATTTAAGCTTCAATTTGTCTTTACTCAAACTGTAGACTCATTCTCTGGTTTGGCAACCACACACTCAACTGATTTATGTTAATTCTTGCCAACACTAAAATAAAACAACTTCATCGACCTTAAATACAAATCAATTAGGTCGGTAAAATAACAAAAATCTAATCTTCTCATCATTGAGATTACAAACAAGTCGGTACAAGCATGACCATTGGATTTCATAGCAATCTCTTCACATCAATGAAGAAAACCTCAACTGCTCCTTGATTACCACTTCAATGAGCTCAGTAGCTCATCACGTGTTTTGCATTATATGCAATACATTTTTCTCCTTCCCTAGACAAACAATCAAATGTGCCAAAATAATCTGAATTTGTCTTCATACAATGACCTTACTTGTCACCATCAGATCATAAACCAACATAACCAATTCAATAGCCTTAATCGGTTATATAAGATAGAAAGGGTTTAACCTTTTACTCCGATTTTACCGGTTCAACTCACAAACTTACATACCAATTCACAATAACCTTCACAAAGCTCTTCCTACCAGTTACAAGACAATATCAACAATAACAACAATATCATTACTGAATCAATTGACATCAAAGACAACATAACATATCATTAATGCAATCTTTATGCAAATGCCAACAATCTCCCCCTTTGACATTGATGGCAATACAAAATATCAACACCATTGCTTGTTGTTGTGAATGTGAATAGGAATCTTGGTTACATTACCAAGTATTCACATGCTCTCTCTGTCTTCATTCTGTCACTAGTTTTCCTTCACATAATCACATAATTATTCTCCCCGTTTGACAACAATTCCAAATTTAAAGTAAAACATGTAATGGCAAATTTACACTGCACATCAACAACATATTGCAACTTGACGCTCCCTTTGTGGAATACATCCACTTCTACATCAACCCTTTTAAAATTTTGCAAGTGATTCAGGGACTGATGCAATCAACATCATGTTCAACTAACTTCATGAAGAGGGACAACCCCCAATTGACTTCTAAGATACTCAAAAGTAGTCTTAGGTAGAGGTTTGGTAAAAATATCTACAAGTTGCTCCTTGGTAGAAACATGCTCTAAGATAACATCTTTACTCTGAACTTTTCCCTCAAGAAATGATACTTCAATTCAATGTGCTTGGTTCATGCATGCAAAACATGATTCTTATAAATATTAATGGCACTTGTGTTATCACATAAAATCTGTATAGGTTCTAAAATCTTCATCTTAAAACCTTCCAAAATGTGCCTCATCCAAATAGCCTATGTGCAATTCATATAAGCTGCAACATACTCAGCTTCAGCAGTAGATTGTGAAGTACAACTCTGCTTTTTTCCACTCCATGAAACAACCGTTCTTCCAAGAAAAAATGCTCAATCGGTTGTGCTTTTCCGGTCATCAACATTTCTAGCCCAATCAACATTTGTGTATGCCTTCAAATCAAAGTTTTCTCCATATGGATACCATAATCCATAGTCATTAGTACCTTTCAGGTATCTAAATATTCTCTTGGTTGCTATCAGGTGTGTTTCCTTAGGATTCTTTTGGAATCTAGCAACTATGCCAACCGCATGGGCTATGTCTGGTTTGCTATGAACAACATAGTGTAACTTGCCAATCATTGACTTGTATTCCTTCTCATCAACAGACTTAGATTCATCTTCCTTGGAAAACTTACAACCTCTAACCATTGGTATCCCAACTAGTTTACATTCCCTCATGCCAAAAGTCTTCAAAACCTCTTTTACATACTTAGACTATGTAATGAAAATACCATTCTTCATTTGCTGTATCTGCAAGCCTATGAAAAAAATTATTTCCCCTACTAAAGACATTTCAAACTCATTTTTTATTTCATCTGCAAAATTGTTGCTCATGACATCATTACCTCCAAATATAATATCATCAACAAATACTTCACTGACCAGTATTTCATCTCCTTCAGACTTGAGATGTATGTTACTATCATCACTGGTTCTCAGAAATCCTATCTTCATTAGATGTGTATGAAGCCTTTCATACCATGCTCTGTGTGCCTGCTTTAATCCATATAAATCCTTATGCAATCTACGTACCATGTCTTTCTCATCAGTCAATGCATAAGAATCTAGCTACTATATGTATACCTCTTCTTCCAATATCCCATTCAAAAATGCAGACTTAACATCCATTTGATATACTTTGAACTTTTTATGGGCTGCAAATGCAAGTAAAGTTCTGACACCTTCAAGTCTTGCTACTGGTGCAAAAGTTTCACCATAATCTTCTCCTTCTTCTTGAGCATAACCCTTGCAGACTAATCTTGCCTTGTTGAGAACTACAACACCATCTTGATCCAACTTGTTTCTGTATACCCATTTAGTACCTATAACATTCTTATTTACCGATCGGGGTACTAGGGTCCAGGTGTTGTTCTTCTCAATTTGATCCAATTCCTCCTCCATATCTTTAACCCAATGATCATCACCAAATGCATCCTTAGCAATTCTTGGTTCAATGGTGGAGATCATGCAAGAATTATCTCTAATTCTTCTTATGGTCAATACTCCAGCATCCTTATCTCCAATAATATGCTCAGGATTGTGATTCAGTCTCACATATCTAGGAATAACATGATCATTATCTTTAGGTTCAGCTTCTCCATTGTCATTATCTGCTTCTGAATTTATCTATTCCAATTGAACTGTTGCATCATAATTTGCTTTACCGGTTTCAGATTTCATAGTTTCTAGTTCCAAAAACAAAATGCAAGGATTTTCATCCTTCTTCTCTAAACTGATTCCTTCTGAGACTTTAGGAAATTCATCCACTCGAACATCAACACTCTCAACAATTCTCTGTGTTCGGTTGTTAAAATATTTGTAGGCCTTACTCTTGGTGGAATAGCCAAGAAGTATGCCTTCATCACTCTTAGCCTCAAATTTGTTAATGTAATCACCTCTCTTAATAAAACATTTGCATTCAAATATCTTAAAATAGCTAACATTAGGTGATCTCCCATACCAATATTCATAAGGAGTCTTTCCCTTACCTCTCTTTACCAGAACCTATTTCATTGTGTAGATAGTTGTGCTGACAGCTTCTCTCCAAAAGGTTTTTGCTACACCTCCTTGTATCAACATCATCCTAGTAGCTTCAACAACTAACCAATTGTTCCTTTCTACGATACCATTATGTTGTGTTGTCCTTGGTGCAAAAAGTTGTTGTTTGATACTATTCTCTTCATAGTACTTAGTGAATTCCTTAGAAGTAAATTCACCGCCTTGATATGTCCTTAGACATTTTATCTTCTTGCCACTCTCTTTCTCAGCTAAGGCCCTGAATGCCTTGAACTTACCAAAAACTTCAGTCTTATCTTTGAAGAATGTAACCCACATCATCCTCGAGAAATTATTAGTGAGAATCATAAAATATCCGTCACCTTGAATTCTTTTTGTTCTTATTGGTCCATAAAGATCTGTATGAACCAAATCTAACAAGTTCTCCACTGAGAAGGATTTGCTTTTGAAAGTTGAAGATGTCATCTTTCCTAACTTACATTCTTTGCAAAGAGCATTAACCGGTTTGTCTAATTGAGGCAAACCTCTCACTGTCTTGGACTTACTCACTTTAACAATGTTATCAAATTTTATATGACAAAATATCTTATGCCAAAGCCAGCTATCATCTATTTGTGCAATAAAACAATTGCTAACTTTAGAATTAAGATGAAACAGGTTACCTTTAGTTTGTTTCCCAGTTGCAATCAATTCACCTTTTTTGTCAAAGATTTTGCACATACCATTTTTAAACTCCAGTGGGTATCCTTTGTCATTAAGTTGTTCCACACTCAAAAGATTGTGCTTTAGACCTTCAAACTAGTAGACATCATATGTATTGCTCTTCCCATTAAGAAAATAACTCCTTTACCTTTAACCATGCAGGGTGAGTCATTGCCAAATCTAACAACACCACCATCAAATTCTTTCAAGGAAAGAAATTTTCTTCGATCACTAGTCATATGATGTGAACAACCACTATCAATGATCCAATCATCAGAGTTATCCATCATGGATACTAATACCTTTTGGTCTGATATCTCTTCCTTAATAGCTACAAACACAATATCTTCACTAGCATCATCATTAGATTCTTCATCAGTGATACCACTATCAATAGCAATAAGATAATATCTCTTGCCTTTGCCCTTAAATTTCTTGAATTTATCTCTCTTGTGTTCATTTTCATCATTAGGATAATTAGCTGCTATGTGACCAATCGTGTCACATGCAAAATATTTTAAAGGTAGTTTACCTCTGTATTTACCAGTGCCTCTAGGCAACTGGTTTGCCAACAACGCTTCAAGCTCCACTAAATTGTCTTCATCATCAACATCTATGTTGGATCTAGATTCATAACCATGACTAGTATCTCTACTATTTCTCATAGATGGGTTAGAAATAGAAGCTCTAAATGCAGACTCGGATTTCTTTATACTACCATCATAACCGTTTAGTTCAAAAGCAGTAAGCTTGCCATTGATGTAGTCAAGAGTTACCTTTGTTTTTTCAATGTACTTCAGCACCTAAATAGCTGAAACTTCAATAGCATAGACTAGTAGCAGGGTTCTCAGTACCTTACTAATTACTATGGCATCTTCCACTTTCCCTCCTACACTCTTAATTTCACCGACTATCTCTTTTATCTTTTGACCATACTATTGGATATTCTCACCTTCAGACATCCTAATGTCATCAAATTTTCCTCTTAGACTCTCCTCTTTAGCAATCTTAACATGTTCATCACCACTATAAATATCTTCAAGTTTTTTCCACACTTCATATGCAATTTCAAGACCATGAACATCTACATATTCAGCATCAGACAGGGAACTGATAATAGCTTCCAGTGCTTGATGATTTTCTTGCTGCTCTTTCTTCTGATCATCAGTCAGAGTTCTAGTAGGTGCAATATACTTAGTTTCTACGCAATCCCAATACTGACTTCCCGGACTCTTGATGTAAATTTTCATTCTATCACTCAATATCCTATAGTTTTCTCTGTTGAACTTCGGACCTTCCTTCTTTATAATGATCTAGTAGATCTTTTCTTCAAGTTGTTAGGCTTAGATCCTAGAGGACTTGAGACATGCTCTGATACCAATTGATGGTATGATGAAAGAATAATTATCTGATAGATTACTGAGAGGGGGAGGTGAACCAGTAACTAGAAAAATTGATACAAACTTCCCAAACTCAAATTCAATCTCTCAAAGCAAAATTATCAATGAAATGTCACTGTCAAGATCAATACTCATAAGAATACTCAACATCAACCAGTTAATTGTTACAACAACTTAACAGAAAAACAACATTCAACTTCTAAACATCCAAATGCTTCATCATATGTCAATACTTCATTTCTCAATGCTTCCAGTTATCATGCCTTATCAGAAATAGTTAATCAAATCAACAAGAAGATCATAACCACAAAAACATTCACCACATGACACAAGTATTTATACATGGAAAACCCAAATAGGTAAAAACCATGGTGAGATGAGACTCACAAGAAAATATTTGAACTCTTCTGAAGTTCGCCCTGTTAGGAGCCAAGCCAATTAAAGATTTTACAAAAGTCCTGTTAAGAACTAATCCTGTTAGGAATCACCCGGTTTAGGGATGACTAAAAATGTCTTGTTAGAAGCAAATACCCTGTAAGGAGTAACCTCAATAGATGATTTTACAATCCAAACTAAAGGACCACCTTGTTAGAGGATTTAATAAGTAACAAATCTTGTTAGAGCTTACCCAATTAGGGGATATCAATTCTTTTGTAATGGTTAGAAAACAAGAGGAGTTTCTTGATCTGTCGGAATAGCACTACATTTGCTTGATTAGATCCATTTAAGCTTCTCATTCTCCGATTCGGCAACCACACACTCAACTGATTTCTATCAATTCTTGCCAACACTAAAGCAAAACAACTTCATCGACCTTAAATACAAATCAATTAAGTTGGTAACATAACAAAAATCTATAATCTTCTCATCATCAAGATTACAAACAAGTCGATACAAGAATGATCATTTTGATTTCATATTAATCTCTTCACATCAATCAATAAAACCTCAACCACTCCTTGATTACCGCTTCATCGAGCTCAGTAACTCATCACACATTTTGCATTAGATGCAATACATTTTACTCCTTCCCTAGACAAACAATTAGAACTTGTCTTCATACAATGATCTTTTATGTCACCGTCAGATCATAAACCAACATAACCAATTCAACAACCTTAATCGGTTAGGGTTTAGCAAAAACAATTGGTAGGGTTTACCAATTACATAACATAGAAAGGGTTTAACCTTTTACTCCAATTTTACCAGTTCAACTCACAAACTTACATATCGGTTGACAATAAGCTTCATAAATCTCTTCTTACCGGTTACAAGACAATATCAACAATATCATTACCGGTTTAATTGATATCAATGACAACATAACATATCATTAATGCAATCTTTATGCAAATGCCAACACTATTATCTATTATCTATTATCTATTATCTATTATTTAATATTTTTTATTTACAAAATAATTTTTTGAAGTCACATTCAATGTCATTACATAGTCAAGGTTGGGGGCCTAACTCGATTAGTGAGAGCTTCTTGTAGTGAAGCATGAGTTCACAATGTCTAATCTTCCTCTAGACCACGTGATGCTAGAGGATATGTCATGTCATAGGAATCAGTCACGTTAAAAATTTTCCCAAACCCATTGTAGTTTATGTTAGTCCCAACCAGTGCTGAGAGGGGAGGGGTGAATCAACACTATACCATTTTTTACCAGATTTAACCTTAATCAAAGTTTCTATTCAAACTTAACACTTATTGGTATAAGCAGCATTAATAAGAAACATGCACACATAAAATCAAACACACATGACTATCAAGATTTATCACATGGAAACCCAAATGGGAGAAAACCACGATGTGAGTAGAAACTCACAAAATATGCACTCTTCTAGAGTATGAACGGTGAGGAGCCATCCCTGTTAGGAGATGACAAAGACATTGTTAGGTGCCACTTAGTTAAGGGATTTTATTTAAGGCATGTTAGAACCTTTACCCTGTTAGAGGTAGCCTTGTTAAAGGACTTAGGATCATCAATTAAGATGTCACCCGGTTAAGGGATTTTGTTGTTGTAGTTATAAAAAAACAACGGAGAGAATGATCTACTATAGTAGCTACTCTTAGCTTAATCAGATCCAATTGAAGCTCTTTTTTGTTACCACCGGTTACATTTTCTCTGCACTCTACTAGTGCTCTACATTTCACTTGCTATGCACTCTACTGGTGCTCTGCATTCTTTCTCTACTCTTCACACTATATGAGCTCTACATACTCTCTTCACCACTTTTCTATTCAATTAGCAATTTTGCAGTCTTCTCACCTTGTTGGATCACCTCTCTTCAAAGTTGTACTTAGCAATTTTACAATCAAACTTTTTGGTTTTTGCCAAAAACCTTTATACCATGTTTTGCCGATAAATACGTGTTGATTCCTAAATAAGTTTAGACCTAACACTTGGTAGATTTGAAATTAAAATCTTCACACACTTTATATGTGTGCTCTCCATCAATCTCTCCAGCAACTCATTCTTATCTCATAATTCTACCAACTTCTGGGTCGTGTTCTGCTTTTTTAATGCGAACCAGAAAATCGGCACAAATGTCACCTTAACTAGTTGTTCACTACTATAGACTTCACTAGCAATTTGTTTTGATGATATCTCACCATGACCGACTCACCTTTGGTCATCTCATCTAGCTTACTGGTCACTTCTCCAAGATTCTCAGTGGATAGCATTCTTCACCCTGTATCACCGATTCACCAGTGTAACTCTTCATCTTTTCCCACCGATCGCTGATCATCAACTAGACTGATCACCTGTCTGTCTAGAGTGTTCCAGTCATGCATAAGACTACTAAACTGAAATTTGAGTCACCTCTTGTGACCGCATCATCATGTCAACTACCTGTTTAAGGAACTCATCTCAACACCTATCAGATGCTTGACTGACCGATCAGCTACTCTATTTATCCTTCAACCAATTATTCTTTGACCAACACATTGCTTAAGTGTGTCAATGATGCATATTAGGGAAGCACTCAATTCTCCATACTGTTTGTAGCCATGAGTAAACCATTGAGGTTTACCACACTTCCTTTCCTATGAGCTTGGCCTTATTGACCGATAAGTGTTGGTCATCAATGATAGTACTAACTGATGAACTGGTTGTGCCAACACCATCAGTTATGCCAACAATCTCCCCTTTTGGCATTGATGGCAAAACTTAAAACTATTCTTTTAGCAACTAGTCACTTCTGTTTCTACTGTACCGATCAGCTACTTTGTTTGATCTTGAGTAAAGATCTTACTCCCCCATTCACTGGCTTCCATTCATGTCACATCTAACTTCATCTCCCTTCATGTTCCATCTGACTTCACTCCCCCTTTGATAGTAATGCCAAAGGTTTAGTCAAGACATCCTATTTCACATACTGTAATGACTGCTCCCCCTAATAGGAGTAGTCCATAATCATCAGCCCAAATACATAAATTTTTTAGGAAAATCATATTGGATTGATGTTGTTCCGATCTTCACTCACCTTAGAGAATGTAGGGAATTACCCCTAGCTTACCTCTGAGTAACTCAAGAGTATCCTTAGGTAGCATCTTGGTGAATATGTTTGCAACCTATTCCTTGGTTGGCACATATTCCAGTGTAACTTCTTTGTCATGTACATGTTCCCTAAGATAATGGTATTTTATTGCAATATGCTTGGTTTTAGCATGCATTATCAGGTTTTTGATATGTTGATGGCACTTGTATTGTCACAGTGTATCACCACCAGTTCAATCACCTTTTCCTAGATACCTTCCAAGATCTAGTTAATCCATACTACATGTGTACATTTGATTGCAACAACCACATACTCCGCCTCAGCTATGGATCAAGAGATACAATTATGTTTCTTTCTTTTCCATGACACAATCCTATCTCCAAGAAAGAATGCACCTCCACTAGTGCTCTTTCTCTCATTAATGTTCCCTGCCCAATCTGCATTGGTGAAGACACTTAAGTTTAAGTTTCCCTTATGTGGATACCAAAGACCATACTCATCAGTCCCCTTAAGGTATCTGAATATCCTCTTAACCTCCACCATATGAGTCTCTTTTTGATTGGTAGCAAATCTAGCAACCAAGTCAATTGCTTGTGCTATATCTGGTCTATTGTGCACTGCATACTACAACATACCAATCATGGATCAGTATAGTGTCTCATTCACTTCATTAGCCTCATTTTATTTGGAAAGATTGCAACCTATAACCATCGGAGTTCCAACAGGTTTGGAATATTCCATTCCAAAGGTATTCAATATTTTCCTTATATATTTGCTCTGGCTAATGAATATACCAATTTTTAGCTAAGAAACTTGCAGAACAATGAAGAATTTTATAACACCTATCATGGACATTTCAAATTATTTCTTTATTTCTTCTACAAAACCTTTGCTTATTTCATCATCTCCTCCAAAGATGATATCATCTACCAAAATCTCTGCAATCAAATGTTTTCCTTCTTTTCCATTCTTCAAATACAAGTTACTATTGTTACTGGTTCTCATGAACCCTATACTTATCAAGTATAAGTGCAGTCTCTCTTACCAAGCTCTTGGTGCTTGTTTTAGCCCATACATAGCCTTTTTCAGCTTACATACGATATCTCTTCGATCTTCTGAAGAAAACCCTTCTGGTTGCTCAATGTACACTTCTTCCTCTAGAACACCATTCAAGATTTCTGATTTGACATCGATTTGGTAGACCTTAAACTTCCTCTAAGAAGCATAAGCAAGCAAGATTTTGACCCCTTCCAGTCTGGCCACTGGTGCAAAGGTCTCTCTGTAATCCAAACCTTCTTCCTGTGCATACAATTTGCAGACTAACTTTTCTTTGTTTCTTACTACTTGACCGGTTTCATCCATTTTTTTCTAAACACCCACTTGGTGCCTATCACATTTCTGTTCTCTAGTCTAGGCATAAGGGTCCAGGTTTCATTTTTCTCAATCTACTCCAGTTCTTCATCCATAGCCTTGATCCAGTCTTCATATTTCAGAGCCTCCTTTGTTTTTTGGGCTAAATTTTAGAGAGCAGACAGGTACTCTCCCTTTCTTTTCTTCTAGTCAATACTCCAGGATTCTTGTCACCAATAATATTGTCAGCAAAACGATTGATTATGACATACCCTGGTGGTGTCGTTTCATTTCTTGGAACTTCTTCTACCGGTTGTGCATTTTCTAATTCACAAGCTTCCTCATTTGTATCTACACTAGGATTCTCTGCAACAGGTTTGACCGGTACAGTGTAATCAAATCCTTGATAGTCCTCTAGTTCACTCTTGTTGTCATGTTCATTTATCTCAAATAGATCATCTACTCTGACATTTGCACTTTCTACAATCTTACCCATCCTTTTGTTGAAACACCGATGTGCTTTACTCTTTGTGGAGTAACCTAAAAAGATTCCTTCATCACTCTTAGGATCTAACTTTCTAGAGTACTCATCCCTCTTGATGTAGCACCTTCTTCCAAATAACTTGAAGTAACTCAGATTGGGTGAGTATCCATACCATAATTCATAGGGAGTCTTATTTATCCCCTTCTTCACCTGTATCTGGTTCAACGTATACACAACAATACTCACTGCTTCTATCCAGAAGACATGTGGAATATCCATCTGAATCATTAGAGTCCTTGCATAATCAATTAGAGTTTTGTTTCTTCTTTTAGCAACCCCATTCTACTGACGTGTTCTGGGTGCAAACATCTACCTCATAATCCCCTATTCTTCATAGTAATTTATGAACTCTTGAGAGGTGAACTCTCCTCCTCTTTCCCCTATTCTTCATAGATATTTATGAACTCTTGAGAGGTGAACTCTCCTCCTCTATCTAATCTCAAACATTTCAGACTCTTATCGGTTTCTCTCTCCACTTGAGCCTTGAAGACCTTAAATATGTGAAAGGCTTCAAGTTTTTCTTTCAAGAATATAGCCCACATCATTCTTGAGAAATCATCTACAAACAACATGAAGTATCGGTCCCCATAGAAACTCTTAGTCCTCATAGGACCACACAAATTTGTATTCACTAAGTCCAGCACATTCTCAGATGAATAAGATTTGTTGCTGAAACTAGACCCGGTCAACTTTCCTAGTTAACATTCTTTGCACATAGCATTCTCAAGTTTCATAATGTTAGGCATACCTCTGTCAGACTTCATTTTACTAACCTTTGCTATGCTATGAAAATTAACATGAAATTATTTTTTGTTCCACTGCCAACTGTCTTCTACCTTTTCCATTAGGAAACTTCCTACATTGGTCTAGGTAGAACAGATTACCTCTAGTTTGTTTACCGGTAGCAATCAGACCTCTTGATTTATCACTTATTTTCCATAATCCTTCATTAAACTCTAATCGATAACCCTTATTGTTAAGTTGTGCAACACTTAATAGACTATACTTTAGCCCTTCTACCCAGTAAACATCTTCACAATTGGTTTTATCATTTAGGGCAATAGATCCCTTACCTTTTATCGCACAGGAAGCATCATTGCCAAATCTCACCAGTCCTTCGTCATAGTCCTCCATGCTGAGGAATTTGTTCCTATCACCAGTCATGTGGTGAGTGCAACCACTATCAATTACCCAGTCTCCACACCGATTTGAACTAGAAATCAATGCCATATCATTTTCCTCTTTGTTGTCTTCCTTTACCACTACAAATGAAATCCCTTCTCCATTAGATCCTTCTAATTATTCATCGGTAACTCCTTATTTTGTAGGATAGTACTCCTTCTTGTTCTTCTCTTTGTATCTTCTAAAGTTATCCTTCCTATCATTTTCAGGACATTTGGATGCAATATGACCTATTTTATTGCATGAGAAGCATTTCAGGGGTAGCTTACCTATGTAATTCCCTTTCCTTCCTAGTAGCCTTCTTGATATTAGAGCTTCAAGGTCATCTTGTTCGTGTTCTTCAGATAACAAGTCGTCATGTTCATTAGAATGACCGGTTCTTGTACTAGAACTACTTTAAGTTTCTTTTCTTCTCATTGTTGGTGCAAGTGTCATGGAAGATTTGAAGGCAACATTAATCTTTGGCATATTGTTATCATAGTTGCTCAATTCAAAGATAGTCAACTTACCGATGAAGGAGTCAAGTGTAATATTAATTGTTCCCAAAGATCTGAGTTCCTGAATTGCAAAAACCCTTATGGGATATTATGGTAGCAAGATTCTCAGGATTTTACTGACCACATCATCTTCCTCATGTTTTCCTCCAACATTTTTGATGAAATTTACCACATCCTTTATTCTTTTGTTGTATTGTTATATATTCTCTCCTTCTTGCATTCTCATCTCATCAAATTTGCCTCTCCAACTATCCACCTTAGCCTCTTATACATGAGGATCTCCTCCAAAAATAATCTTCATCTTATTCCACACCTCATAGGTTCTTTTCAAATCTTGAATCTCAACATACTTGTTATGAGATAGAGTACTAGAAATTACCTCCATAGTTGTGATGTTATCTTGCTTCTCTTTGATCTGATCTACAGTGAGAACCCCTGTAGGTTCAATGTACTCTATTCTTACATGATTCCAGTATTGATCTCCTAGGGTTCTTAGGTAGAGCTTCATTCTACCACACCATAATGTGTAGTTCTCCTTAAAGAACTTGGGGCCTTCCTTTCGTATCATCTTGGATCTTTCCTTAAGTTGTTAAGCTCTTCTGAATCTAAGGACCAGGGCTCTGATACCAATTGTTACTCCCAACCAGTATTGAGAGGGGAGGGGTGAGTCAACACTATACCAGTTTTTACCAAATTTAATCGTAATTAAAGTTTCTATTCAAACTTAACACTTATCAGTATAAGAAACATGAATAAGAAACATGCACACATAAAATCAAGCACACATGACTACCAAGATTTATCATGTGGGAACCAAAATGGGAGAAAACCATGATGTGAGTAGAAACTCACAAAATATGCACTCTTTTGGAGTATGCTTGGTGAGAAGCCATCCCTATTAGGAGATTACAAAGACACTGTTACGTGCCACCCAGTTAAGGAATTTTCTTTAAGGCCTGTTAGAACCTTTCCCCTATTAGAGGTAGCCTTGTGAAAGGACTTACGATCATCAATTAAGATGTCACTCGATTAAGGGATTTTATAAAGGGACTTGTTAAAGTCCACCCAGTTAAAGGATTTTTTTGTTGTAGTTATTAGAAAACAATAGAGAGAATGATCTGCTATAGTAGCTACTCTTATCTTAATCAGATACAATTTTGTTTTGACCACCGATTACACTTGCTCTACACTCTACTAGTGCTCTGCATTTCACTTGCTCTGCAATTCATTTGCAATGCACTCTACTGGTGCTTTCCATTCTTTCTCTACTCTTATACTATCTGATCTCTGTACACTCTCTTCACCACTTTGCTATTCACTTAGTAGTTTTGTACTCTTGTCACCTTTCTATATCGCCTCTCTTCAAAATTGCACTTAGCAATTTTATGATCACACTTTTTGGTTTTTGCCAAAAACCTTTATACCATGTTTTATCGACACATATATGTTGATTCCTAAATGAGTTTACACCTAACACTCGATAGATTTAAAATTCAAATCTTCTCGCACTTTCTTTGTGCACTCTCCATCAATCTCGCCAGCAACTCATAATTCTACCAACTTCTAGGTCATGTTCTGCCTTTTTAATGCGAACTTGAAAATCCACGTAAATCTCAGCTTAATTGGTTGTTAACTACTATAGAATTCACTAGCAGTTTATTTTGATGATATCTCACCATGATAGACTCACCTTTAGATCACATCTAGCTTACCGGTCACTACTTCGAGATTCTCGGTGGATAGCATTCTTCAACCTGTATCACCAATTCACCAGTGTAAATCTTCATCTTTTGCCACTGGTCATTGATCATCAACTAGACTGATCATGTAGTACCCCTCCTTGATCAGACTCCTTTTGGTCTTATGTTTGACTTCAGTGGAACATTATTGCATATTGATTTAGACTATGCGATGTTATTTCATGCTTTTACTAGTTATGCAGTGTATGCTTTCATGTAGTACTTCATTAGTTATTTTTAATGAGATTTTTATGGATTATTGACATGGACTGACACATTTACTTCATATGTGCGATGTGTTATTTATATGTTTCATGTTGCAAGTGTATGGGATGCGAGGGGATGACTTTTCTTCACTCACTCCGATGAGATAGTGAACGTCACGATTCTCCTTCATCGGTGTGTGTGTGTTGTGGTTGTTATATATTTGTCTATATGCATGTGTGGTTCGTTGATGAAGGACATTGTAGGTAGAAGTACCAGCTAGGTACGAGGTATTGTCTCCACTTGGTTTCACAGGTCTGAGCATACCTTATTTGTCCCATGGGAGTGGAGGAGATAGTGGTTGGACCCTAACTTGACCCACAATGACACTCATGTGAGTGTTGTCAATCGATCGTCTTTCCCATTTGACTGGTATGAGAGTCATAGAGCTTTGGTTTTGTCATTTGTGAGTCATCGTTTGATAATTCCTCATTTTGTGTATTCTATTTATTTGATCAATCATTTAATTGAGTGAATGATGCTATTTTTGTGTTGGCGTAACTAGTTAATTATTATGCTCTTGAGATTATTGTTTTAATTAAATAAATGAGTTGCTAGAATTAAATGGTTAAATTGTCTTATTTTATTGTGTTAAAGTTGTATTATTATATTGGGAAAAGAAGTAAGTAATTGCCTTGCCATTTAAATTTTAAATACTTATGTTGAAAGAAAGTCTCATGGAAATAGAAAATGAAATAAATAAATAGACTTTTCCCTTTTTAACTTTTTATGAGTTTTAGATTTTATTTTGTTGAAAAGATTGGTTTATGGAAAAGGTAAATCTGATTGCATTTACTTTTTAAATGGTTTTATTCTTATTGGTGGAAAAAACTTTTAACCTAGAAAGTTTAGGTTGAAATATATTTTTCCCATATATTCCTGGGAGTTCACGGGAAGAAAGGAGGTAGATTTTTCAATGTAAAATTTGGAAAACTCATTTGGAAGGAGGAACTTGGATTTGGATTTGGTTGGAAAGATTGGAAACTCTTCCTCAAGTTGCTTCCTAGAATTGCTTGAAGGTTGGATAATCTTCTTCTTGTTTGCAATTAAAAATTTGAATGTTTTAGTTTGCTTCTTGTGTGTTTGAAAAAATTGTAAAATATTTTTGTAAATTCTTGTTGAATGTTGGATTGAAAGAAAGAGTAGTTGGTATTCATGATTTTGTTGAATTTATATCAATTGTGTGCATGTTGAAAGGAAATGATTCAAGTTTTTATTTTATTGTATGTTGTACTTTCTTGCAAAATCTAGTTCTTGGTTCATCTCTTCTATTTGGTATGGAAAGAAATAGATTTAGTTTTCTGTGTTTTTACTAGTTTCTATTTGCCCAAGATTTGGGGTTTATGTTGGCAAAAATTGTCTATTTGCCTCTTGCATGATGCAAGGAATTCTTCCTGTGTGAGAAGAAGTGTAGAAATTGATCAATCCCTTTTATCTTTTTATAATTTCTATGAGTTTGCCCAAGATCTCTATGTATTTGGGGCTTTTGTGTTGAATTTGTTTTCAAAATTTCCTTATCAAAAGATTTCATACAAAAAAAAAATTGTATATGTTGTTACTGGGTCTTTTTACCAGTAAATATTTTTGGAGTGTTTTAATTTTTTATAAAATTCAAAAAAAATAAAAAATTATAAAATAATTTTAACCATGCCCACGTGGCGGGCTAATCTGACCACGTGGGATGGTAGTGGTTTGCTACCGCAGTAGCAACACTACCAGATGGTAGTGACTGCTATGCAGGTAGCACCACTACTAGTTGATAGGTCTGCTACCAGTCGTAGTGGCTGCTACCGGTGGTAGTAGCACTACCGGCAGCTAGTGTCTATAGCTTCTAGTAGAAACACTACCACGGGTAGGGCCTTGCCCTCCACATGCCTTTTTCCCCTCGCAGTACATATTCAACGTGACCACAATTTCATCATTTTGCAATGAAATTTTAAAGTTAGTTTAAATGTTATGTTAAATGGTAGTTATAAGTTAATTTTTATATGTTGGTTTTTATATTAATTTATTAGATTTATTTGTATGTATATATATATATATATATATATATGTATATATATACATATGTATACATATATATACATATGTATATATGTATACATATACATATATATATATATATATGTATACATATGTATACATATATATATATGTATATGTATGTATACATATATATATATATACATATGTATATATATACATATATATATATATATGTATACATATGTATACATACATATACATATATATATATATATATACATATGTATACATACATATATATATATATGTATACATATGTATATATATATATGTATGTATACATATGTATACATATCTATATATATATATATATATATATATATATATATATATATATATATATATATATATATACTTATAGTTATATATATATAGATTTATTTATTGTAAATCAAGGCTTTGGTAATTAAATCAAATTGTTAAATTGGGTTTAATTTCGGAGATAGATTATATGTGTTATATAATTCATATTTTAAATGGTTAAATATTTAATATGGGTTTTATGACTTTGTTGGATATTGAACTGAAAATTATATAGAAATGAATGATGTTTTTTAATGATGAATTAAATATAGGGTGTTTTTATTTAATTTCCGATCAATAAAATTTCAAGTGGTTATGATGTTGTTTCCTCAAAGATTGTTTGAGTGTGGACTTAGTGAAATTATCTTTTCTTGCAAAGAGTTGAATTAGTAGTTATTTCTTGTCTATGATTCAGTTGTCCTGTTGTGGTGTATTTTGTGTCTTTTGATCATGTGATGTATGATGACCTCATTGCCTTAACCATGTAGTGTTTTTCCTTATGGTTAACCAAGAGTTAGTATGTCTTTGTTTTGACCACTTGTATTTGGATAGTGGTGTTATGGTTATTTGTTTCACCATAGGGTCCTCGTGGGGCGACCATGTTTGTTTAGTGTCCTTTGAGAGAGTGGCTTTCGAGTGGGGGCCGCGCCTGAAGTGGATGGAAGGATAACCCCTCGAAAGTCAGATAATAAGTGATAACCTAATAATTGATTAGAAGGTGGGTAGTTTATAACATTATATAAGATATTGTACCTCACACATGGTTGAGTGCTCGTATAGGTGCAAGATGTAGTGGGAAGGCCTGGAATGGAAAACCGACCACCTTGTCTTCAGGAAGGGTTGGTAGGGTCCACATGAGACTTAGATGGAGCTAGAGTTTCGGGAAAGGTTACTAGGATAGCCCAGGATGGGGGCCGAGACCTATGGAGGCCTACCTAGGGTAACCATCATAAGATATTTGATGACACTCTCTCTTTTGGGTCACTAGTGTCTTGTGATGTCAAGTCACTTGAGTATTGTGATGTAGAGTCACCTGGAATATTGTGGAGTTGGATTGTACTGTCATGGAGTCGTTTGTTCTATCATCCATGTCTTGCTTATGCTTTCTTAATTGAAGGTCCTCTGCTATCTCCTAGCATGGTGGGGTGATTCCATTTTGGGATCACATGGTCGGGTGGTAGTGCCACTTCCCATTAGATGTTCTTGTTCATACCTTCATGCGAGGATTGGCTTCACAGTTGTTCCTGTGGTTCGTGACTCATTCTTTATCTCATGTTGGATATTATTATTATTTGGAGACCTATGTGGTCAATTGTATCAATGAATTTATGTAACCTTTTAATTTGGTTAGGTTGTTAACTTTATATGTATATCGTGGGCCATGTATTGGAAGATTAATGTAATCCTAAGTATTGGATGTTATTTATCACCTTTCTTTATGATTTGTGTAAATGCTCTATTTAAGAGAAAATTATATTGTTACTCTTTCAATCTTTAAATGGTGAAATCTGTTATTGCATATGGCATATTATGTTCATTGAGTTATGATGGTTAATTGGATTAATCATAATTGTGGAATTTAACTTTTAGTTTAATTCTTCGTTGGTAACCCTTTAGGAATTTTGGTGTAAGTATTCCACTTGTGTTATTATTGTGCTATTATAGTAATTAATGCACTTAATGTGATTTATTCTTTTAAAAAACAAATTATTTCACCCTTAGTTGTTGGCTTTCCTTTGGAGTTCCTGGCGGGCATTACAGATCACCTTTATGTCCAGAGTAATTTGATCATACATAAGACTACTAAACTATAATTTGAGTCACCTCTTGTGACCACATCATAATTTCAACTGCTTGTTTAAGAAACTAATCGCAACACCTATCGGATGCTTGACTGACCGGTTAGCTACTCTGTTTATCCTTCAACCGATTAGTCTTTGACCAACACACTGCTTAAGTGTGTCAATTATGCATATTAAGGAATCATTGAATCCTCCATACTATTTACAGCCATGAGTAAACCATTAAGGTTTACCACACCTCCTTACCTATGATCTTGGCCTTATTCACCGGTAAGTATTGGTCATCAATGACAATACTAACTGATGAACCATTTGTGCCAACACCATCAGTTTATAGGGGGTGTTATACCCAATTCATGTAGTTTAAAAAAATTGTCATTTCAAAGTCACTCTCAACACTTTTTGAATAACTAAAAGGTTTGTTTGGAATCAATGTAACAAGATTTTCTACACGTACATATCATCACATGTAGCTAAAAGGAATCGATAAACTATTTATGATAAACAATTTTAAGTTCTCATGTGATTTATTTTATACGGTTATTCCTACACACTATTGGTATAAGTGGAAAAACCTTTACTCTAATTAATTTTTTATTATTATAAAATATTATCAATTCATTTAAGTGAAGTAGTTTTATATTAAAAATATGTATATATATGAAAATAAGTCATATTTGTTCAAATTTGTGGTGTGGCTTTCACTTGACAATCAATTTTTTACTCAAGAGTTCTTCTTCTCAACCACTGCCCTTATTTATGATCTCAATGAAGGTTCATCCTCCAGTCTCTTGATTTTATGGATATGGATAATGAGGGGTCATGGGCAATGGCACAAAGAAGGAAGAAATTTCTTTTGAAACATGTTTCTCTTTCCTATGCTCAAGTCATGGGTTTGGACATAGTATTGTTTAGTCATTTTATGTTTTTATTTTTTTCTTACAAACTTCATTGTTTTGTTGCATATATTTTAGCTCTTGTTTTTTATTCTCTTAATAATTTTGTAGCATCTAGATAATTTTATCCATGTTGTAAAGGGCTTGAGACCTTGCTTTCTCTTCTTAATATAACATAGATATTAAAATTTTATTTTTTACTTTTTAGTTTCATTCTTCTATTGTTTTCATGATGAAGATCATTTATATTTATATTAATATATCAAAATATAATAAATATTTCACATAAAAAGTGGGTGAAATGGTATCACATCTTGAAAATTCTATTTTGAAACTAAAAGACAAAATAGGTGGTCAAATCACTAAATTGCCAAGTCTATGCTAGCAAAAGGAGGGGGATCACAATCAAGCAGGAGATCCACACATGAGGAGGTATTGGATATCAACAATGGGTTCCCAACATGTGATACAATTTCTCTAATTTTTATCTTCAACTTTCTCAATGGTAGCATGCATAGGTAAAAATAAGTTCCAAGTGGGGAAATTTTCCACATCTACCCAACCATCACAGAAATGTTAAGAATTAAATGAATTTCCACATGGAGTATGGATTTGTCCACATTTTGAAGGATGTGAAGCCCTAGGAACCATGGTGGCATTACTTGTAGATATGTCTACAAGAACATCCATGCACAAGTAGTGGAGAGGCATGCCCCATAGTATAGAAAGATCCTTGTTGTTATAAAATTATCAACACAAGAAACCATGCAAAGCATATTTTCCTAGTAGTCAATTAAACTCTATGCATGAGAAACCTCTAAAGCCACTTTTTTTACTTCAAATTTGAAAGCATAAAGTTAAAACATATGCTAACTTTAGTAAACATGTTAAAATTATTATCTATCACCAAATTAAAAACATAAATAGAAATAGTTGAATAGCCCTGTTAAAGCTAGAAAAACTGGAAAAGACTCCTAGGAAAAATAAATCACTATTGACTTGGATGAGAAGGGGTCTGAAGAAGAGGATGATGCAAAATAGGATTTTTATAAATAGGAGGGTAGTTTTGTGGAGAGATGCTCATCCTGCTTAATTGTGAAGGACAAAAAAGGAAAAGTGGATACTAAGGAGGCCGTCCCTGAACTTGCAAAAAAATTTACTCTTGAAGACGAGGAATCCTCAATAGATGATTCAGAGGATGAATATTTTCATGAGGTTGAAGAGGAACAAGAGAAAGATGGTGAGAATGATTTGGAGGAGATTAATAAACTTAAGGAAGAAAGTGAAAAATATGATCAAAGGTCCCCTTCCCATACAAATTATGAAGATAGTGTGATGGAGTCATGTTCACAAGATTTGGACAGAGGAGGAGGAAGAAATCAGCACCTCTAAATTAAAAGGCCAAATTATTGACCTCTAGGTTAGAATTATGAACCTCGAATCTAAATTGGAGGAGTATAGACAAAGTAACAAAAAAATGAGTGAGAGAGAGAGTCAACATATCATCCATCCAAAATGTCTGCCCCACAAAAAAAGAAGATGGAGAGGAGCAAGAATTCTGTGGGTAGGGTTTCATCTGGTGTTGCGGCTGGTGGAGAGGATGTTGGAGAAGATGGAGACAGTGATAGAGCTGAAGGTATGGAGCATGTTCTTTGCCTAGGTGTCCTTGTTTCCTGTGTGTGGGGTTCTGTTATCCTCCTCCCTCCCTTGCTCATGGTTGTCTGCATGGAGATTGTCTAGGAAACTCAGGTCTACCTCTGGGCCTCTGCTTCTGGGCTTGTTGGCATGTGTGTGGGAGATGTTGACTGGGTCGATGGTGGGCCTTCCTCTATTATTTATCTATCTGTGGTGGGTGCCCTTACAATCTTTATCATCGCTCCTATTTTTCCGGCTTGCATAGGAGGATGCGTTGTGGAGATTGTGATCACACCTTTGATCCTTTCTGGGCATGGTCCGTTATTGTCTCTACTTCCATGGTCAGAGGTGTTGACTGCTGTGCTCCTCCCTTCTCCTTCTTGGCATTGTGGAGCGAAGGGGAGATTTGGGATCCGAGTGGAGATTATGGCAGTTGGATCTTCATAGATCTAGGTTTTCACCTATACTTTGGATGATTTTGAAGGTTTTGTGGTTGTCTTATTTTGTCTTTTCCCTTGTCCCTCTTCTTTTCAAAGGGCTGTATAAAAGCATTTCAAGCCTGGATTGGGTACTCTCTTCATTGATCTATCTATGGGATTTTTTGGACAACCCTGTTCTTTCTCCCCCATTGTTTAGGTTTTGCGGTGACCATCTTCAGCCCTTGCTATGTGTTGTGTTGTTGCAGGGGTCTTCTTTTTAGGGGGTCTATATGACCCTGGTTTTTGGTTTTGTTCAGGGTTTCTTTGTTTACCCTATGAAGTATTGTTGGCTAAGACTGGGGAGTTGGATCCTGTGTGAGGGATTGGATGCCCTATGTCTTGAGGCTGAAATGTTGTATAATGTTTTCTCCCTATTGCTCAGCATTTTTCTCTTTTTCCTATAGAGGTGGCAACTATGGAGGAGTTTGTCTGCAGGATACCTGTTTGGTCCAGGCCTCTTTCTAAGTTCAAGGTTCTGGGAGCCTTCTCAAAATCTATTTGTCCAGTTATGCTTAGTGGTTCCATCTCTCAGTTGCTGGAATTTGGTTCGTGGCTAGAAGATTTGTTCTTTATGTTGAATGTCCTCCTCCTTTTAGCCCCTATTGAGGTGGGTCCCTATCCTATATATTTGGAGAGGTTTGATGTTGTTAGAGGAGTGATTTTCAGATACTCTGAGGTTGTGGGTGCCTTTCCAAAACCCAACTATCCAAAAAAGCTTCATTGTGCCTTCTCTTGGTCACTAGATTTTGGTTTGTGGCTAGTAGATTGGGTCTCTCTACAAATGATATCTCTCTTTTCATCTCCTATGGAGGTGGGTCACTATCCTTTTGAGGTGGACGAGTGTTTTGTTGTTAAAGGTGAAATCAGATTCTATGGGATTGTTGGTTTTTTCTTGGTGGTTTTGGGAGCCATTTAAAAACCCAAAAATTGAAGGTTAGGGGAGCCTTTCAAAAACCCCTTGCTTTTGTCTGGCTAGATGTAGACAGTTTTGAAGGGCCCAACTTAGATCATGATAGTTTTTGGTTAAGGGTCGAGCTAGCCTTTTGTTGCCTGATTTTTCTGTATATGGGTAGGGGAACTCGAAAAATCTCTTATGTTTGGATCAGGGAGTCTATTAAATTAATCTTAAGGCTTAGGTTGTGTTTCCAGTAGGTTTTGTAATGATTTTCTCTTAGTTTGGTTGTCTTATTTCTACTTGTGGTCGTGCTAGCTTTTGGCTGGCACTTGCCAGATTTGTTGAGGTGGTATGCTAATTTTATTTGCCTATCTTTTTTGGTAGAAGTTTCTTTGTAGGTTCTAGATCCTAATAAAATCTGAGGGTTTTGGGTCCCTTCCAAACCTGTTGTTTGGGGTTTCATGTCCCCCTCGAAACCTGTTTTTCCCTTAATCAAAACTAGAAAAATTAGTAAGGTTTTGAATACTATCTATGTTGTCACTAATGGAATAATGCACAAGGTAGCTATGGGAATTGTCTCTAGCCAAAGAAAACTTAAGAAAAAATTAAAAAAATGGTTGGAAATGGATAATCTGGAGGAGGCCGAGTAGAATGAGGAAGAAGCGGGTCAAGAGGCTTGGCAGGAATACAAGGCTTAGCAAGAATAGATAAGGAGACTTGTTAGAAACTAAGACATCCTCAACAACAATTAGGCTATCGTTCAAGATATTGTGTTGGTCTTGATGGTTTTTTACTTCCCTTTTCATGATTATAGTTCTAGATAGCTTTCATAGTGTTAGTTGTTTGGTTAAGGAGCGACTTGTTAGTTATAGTAGTTCTAGGTTTACTTTCTCGAATAGTATGGTTTATATCATTTGTGTACCCCCTTAGACTATTTTTTATTTTGATATGATGATTGTTGAAAATGCTTAAACCTACTATTATCAGTTGATAGAATATCTAGTTATGTAAATTCTAAGACTGTCTAGTTGGATGTTATGGTGGTTAGGTCATGGTAATATGTTTTTGATTACTTGCTAAGACTTAGCTTCTAGATTTTTGTCTTGATGTCTATCTATGTGATGCCAAAAGTTATTCTATGGCTACTCTATTTTGTTGATTTGTGTTTGTCCTTGTGAGGGTTTAGGACCCTTTTCTTCTTAAAGTAATCAAAAACAATATAAATAGAATTTCTATCTCCACTTCAAAAGTAAGCTAAATCTAATTTTATCCGACTAGAACCTTGGGCTATTCAAACAAAAATATTATTTCCTAGGAGAAGAGATCAAGGTATAATGGCTTGAATAAATCATGTATCTTCTATTATGTAGCCTAAACTTAAGGATAGGATCAAAAGAGATAGAGCACATAATGAACTTTTTGACACTTTAAATGGTTCATTAACTGGATACCTGATTTAAAATATCGCCTCCAGAATTTAGGACTCCTAAAATAGGAAATATAAAAATGTGTTGGATGTGTAAATGAGTTGTATAAAGGGAGTTACATGTATTTGTGTGTGTTTAAGAACATCATAGAGCATCTTATATTGGAGATAACATGGTGCCACTTTTTGGCTAGTTTTAGCCCATGGTTTTGTAATATCGTTTGACAATTTCATGTATTGTATGTCCTATATATTAAGTGAATGAGATTGAGGTTGTGTTTAAGAATCTTATAGTTGTTTAGTTAACTTTGGATCTCAGTTGGTGATACTCCTATGAGAAGATTTCTTTGCAAGTATATTGTACTGTGTTGTTGATTTTTGAATAAAATATAGGGCATATGTTGGAGTGTGGGATTTTTCTCCCAAAAGGTTTTTTCCCACATAAATCATTATTTTGTGGTATGAATTCTATTTATGTTTATTTCTATTAATTTTTTGGAACTATTGTAAAAATGTGTAAAAAAATTGTAGTAACCTCCTCTCAAGATTAGTGTAGGAATTTGTTCCGCTACCATAAATTCCTTACATGTTGGAGTATTAGAAACTAAAAATAAAATAGACTCCAATTCACCAAAAGATTAGTACGGTAGCATAAAAAGGTTTGTGATACCAATTAACTAATGATAAGGCATGAGAAGATGTAGAAATATATGTCCCTATACTAATAGAAGGCTATATGAGAATCTAACCACACCACAAGATAATAGGAATAAGGAAAAGTGGATAATAAAAGAGCTAACATGTAATAACAATGATATGTATGGAAATAATATCCTAGCCTATGAATTATAATTAAGATCTCACATTTATATTACATAATATTAGGTGTCATAAAGAAGCTTAGTTATAATCCAAATAGGAAACCTATGCAATTGTGTTTGTGATTCCTTTTTTTGTATTGCAATGAAATAGAGATTATGAAATGTATGTAAATGAACTAAATTAAATGATATGAAATCAAAAAATTTCAACAATAACAACTTGACACACAGTATAGAAAACTAACATGATAGCTTAGATCTTGAAAGAGAAGACATATAGATACACGTGTCTTCAATTTGGGCCTAAAAATGTCGAACAATTTTTTAAGGCACCCTATTCTCAGGGTGTCTATGCACACAAAAATTTTCAAATTTGCTATCAAGAGGTCCTATAGGTCCGTCTCTCTGAAATCTAGCCCAAAAGTGTCAAACATGATTGGAGAGAATCCTAGTATAGGTGTTTTTGCATATTCAAAATCTGGATTCGCTTGTCATTGTTTTCTTTGTACACCTACAACACTCTCTATGCTTGAAATTGAACATGTAGACACAAAATTAAGGTAAAATGGTTCTATTGTATAAGATCTTTCCAAAGTCAAACTCTATGTTGGTATTCTCACATCCACTATAGCAATGATTGATGAAAAGAGAACTTATCCTAAAAAAGGACATAGGCTAAAATGTTAATGGAAATACGTAAATTAACAAATGTTTCCTTAGATACGAAAACTTTGTCTTGAAGTCTCACATAAGGCTTGATATTACTTGAGTGATGTTAATGTGTGCCTTCATCATGAAAGAACGAATTATGATTGATCATGATTACTAAAAATTGAATGCTTGGCTCCATGATTACATATTTGTACTCAATTATGATTGATTGAATGATAATTGTCACTTAGAAAATAGAAGTTTTAAATGTGATAGGGAGTTGTATTTGCACTAAACTTAAACCTTTTCAAATTTAATTTTTGTGGAAAGCCAGCATCAGGGAGAAATTTCCTTCTAGTTAGACATAATTAATTTCTTCCATGATTTGAGTTCAAACTACACTGAAAATTTATCAAGACTATTGTCCATGTATGTAGTCAGTTAAAACTGATCTGCACATTTGAAATAGTTGTTAATTATGCTAGTCTACACTAGCCAAAATAAGGAAGACCATTGTTCTAGGTCTCCAACTATTTATTTGTTAATCTCCAGTCTGTCATAAGTTTTCTTCCACATCTACAGTTTGATTTATTATAATATTTTGTTCTATTTTGATTATTATTATGTGAAAACCTCTATAAATAAATAAGAGGACTATTTTGTATTCGGATTATCATTGAATAAAATTTTCTTTTTATATGTTGCAGCATATTTGTGAATGATATGGTTTTGTAAAATCTGAAGTAAATTGGGAAATGAGAGTGTAGTATATGTAATGGGGAAAGGTGTTATATGTCTAGTGACTAAAAATGGAGAAAAAAGGTACATTCCTAATGTTTACATTATGTCTAGATTAAAACATAATCTAATGAGTGTTGGATAATCAATTGAAAAAGGGTATAGATTTTTATTTAACCATGATGTGTGTACAATTTTAGATAAGATTCTTAGTGACATATTGATTGCAAAGGTTCAGATGCCCAGGAATCAGACATTCCCTCTTCAGAATCATGGAGTTCATGGAATAAAGGAAGTTAAATTTAAAGCAATTCATTTAGATTAGACATGGCTCCAACATTTGAGGTGTGGTAATCTTAATTTTGATGACTTGAGTCTATTGCAAAGGAAAAATATGGTAAAAGGATTGACATCCATCATGCAGCCTACAAATTCTTGTGAAAATTGTATAATGAAAAAACAACATAGAGAAAGTTTTCTATTAGGAAGCTCAAATAGAGCAAGGGTACCTTTGGAATTATTTCACACTTATATATGTGGTCCAATACAAACTTTGTATTTAGGTGGAAATATATATTTTCTGACATTTATTGATGATTTCAGTAGGAAAACTTGGATATACTTTCTCAAGGAGAAGCATGAAACCTTCATTAAATTTAAGGAGTTTAAGTTAATAGCAGAAAAGAAAAGTGTACCATTTATCGAGGTACTTAGATCTGATAGGGGTGGTGAGTACAATTCTAATAAAATTTTGGATTTTTGCAGAGAACATGGGATCAAGAAATAGTTTACAACAAGGTACACATTATAGCAGAATTGTGTAGTAGAGAGGAAGAACATAACAATAGAAATTGCAAGGAGTTTGCTAAAGGGAAAAAACTTGTCTAATGATTTTTGGGTAGAAGCAGTAGCTTGTGTAGTATACATTTTGAACAAAAGATCTACAAAGAGTGTTAAAGATAGAATTCCATAAGAAGCATGGAATGGTAAAAGACATTTTGTCTCATTTTAGAATCTTTGGATGTGTTGCATATTCTTTAGTACCAGCTGAACTAAGAAGAAAATTCGATGATAAAAGTGAGAAATGCATCTTTAGTGGTTATAGAGAGCAATGAAAATCTTACAAATTGTATAACCCTATTCCAAAGAAAATGACTACGAACAGGCATGTCATATTCAAGGAGGAAGAAGCATGGGATGGAAATGTTGATATTTTAGTCACAACTGGAGCACCAATACCTTATAATGAAAAAGAATAAGGTGGCCACTCAAATCAAGTAGGATCACACACTCCACCAAGGAATCTAGTACAATGTTAATCATCAGGTCATGTAGAGCATCCCACTCCAAATATAAGTAATAATTCAAATCCGACTCTTCCCTCATTAAAAGGTATGAAATTGAGAAGTTTGAAAGAGATATATGATCAAGGAGAAGAAACTTTAGATTTGTGCTCAGATTTTGCTTTATTCTCTTGTGATCCTGCATATTTTGAAGAAGCGGTTAAGGAGGAACATTGGGTCAAGGCTGTAGATGAAGAAATTGATTCCAAATTAAAAGAAATTAAACATGGAATCTTGTGGATCTACCCAAAGGTAAGGATTGTATTGGTGTCAAATGGCTTTACAAAACCAAATTTAATGAAGAAGGTGAAATTGACAAACATAAGGCTAGATTAGTAGCAAAAGGTTTTCACAACAATATGGTGTAGACTATAATGAAACATTTGCTCTAGTTGCTAGACTTGATATAGTTAGAATGATTTTAGTTATAACTCTAAAAATGATTGGAATTTATTTCAAATGGATGTAAAATTAGCTTTCTTGAATGGCTTTCTTGAAGAAGTTTATGTTCAACAACCACCTAGTTATGAAGTATGTGGGCATGAAGTAGAAGTGTATATATTGAAAAAGGCTCTCTATGGTTTAAAACAAGAACCTAGGGCATGGTATAGTTGAATTGATTCATATTTGTTGACTGGTGGATTCATTCAAAGTAGTAGTGAGTCCACATTGTATAAATCATTTAGTGAAATCAAGTTTTGATTGTTTGTTTGTATGTTGATTTAATTTTCACAGGTAATTTGTCTATAGACATGTTCAAGACAATAATGATGAAATAATTTGAAATGAGTGATTTGGGATTGATGAGATACTTCTTAGGCATTGAAGTTGTTAAATCTCATGAAGGAATTTTTATTTGTCAAGCTAAGTATGCCAAGGATGTATTGAGAAAATTCATAATGTTGAATAGTAAACTAGCACCAACTCCAATTGCAATAGGAACGAAACTTAGCAGAGAGGACAAGGGGTCAAATGTTGATTCAACTTTATTCAAGAGACTTTTTGGAAGTTTGATGTATCACAACTACAAGATGAGATATCATGTATCATTATAACTCGATTGCAAGGTTTACAGATTCACCTCGAGACTCTCATTGGCAAGTTGGAAAAAGGATACTAAGACATGTTACAAGAATAAGAGGATATAGAATTCCATATTCCAAAACTAATGAATTTGATTGTATTGGTTATACTAATAGTGATTTTGCATATAATATTGATGATAGGAAGAGTACTTTCAAATATGTCTTTCATTGTGGCATAGGGACAATCTCATAGGCATCAAAGAAGCAACCCATAGTGACACTCTCATTAGTTGAAGCTGAGTATGTAGCAGTGTGCCAAGGGGTTTGGATGAGGATAATATTGATAGACCTATTGTAAACATAAGATGAGATGACACCAATCTTTTGTGACAAAAAATCAACAATTGCACTCTCAAAGAATCATGTTTTCCACCAAAAGAGAAAGCACATTGATACAAGATACCTGTTCATCTGAGAATTAATCAACAATGGAGAAATCTATCTTGAATTTTGTAGATCTGGAGATCAGTCAACAGACACTTCTACAAAGGCTTCACCTACAGAGAATTTTGAATATCTAAAAAAACATCTAGGAATAATTAATGGTGAAACTATTAATGGAAGAAATTAAGGAGGAATGTTAGACAAAATTAATTTCTTGCATGATTTGAGTTCAAACTAAACTAAAAATTTATTAAGACTATTGTCCATGTATGCAGTTAGTTAAAACTAATCTGCACATTTGAAATAGCTATTAATATGTGTTACAAGCTAGTGTTGTCATTGCACCAAAAGATCAACCTTTCAATTCCCGATACAACGACTAGATTTATAGAATTCACAGGAGGATATTAAACCATGTCACGAATCCCCACAAGGGATGCTGGCTCACTACCAACAATCTCCTCCCAGCGTCACTCATTGGGGCCTGCGTGATTCGAACCTATGACCAAGCTCCGATACCACTTGTTAGGACCCGGAGGCAACCACAATCAGATGATACTACTGCAGATAGTATGTGTGTACAAATGGGTTCTGCACATGTAGAAAGGCCAACTACCTAGAGCTCACTGCTCAATCACAAAATGAGAATCACACTGACTACAATTGGATGATTAAATACAATGATAATGTACTGCTCAAAGTAGCATCTTCAATGCCGGATTCAATACCGGTTAAGCTTTGATTGTCTTCTTCAAACCTTCCTTTAATCTTCAAATAATGTCTACATGAGTAGCTCTACTTATATTTGCATATATCAAATATAAAAAACTTAATACTTTATTTTCTTCTTATATCACGTAATCTCACAAATGAGATCTTACATATATACCAAAACCTAAGACCAAATGTGTAGGCCGGCTTACTAAGAATATTACAATTAAATCAATTACAAATGAATCAATATGTGATACATCATGTTGGCTCAATGCATTTACAATAATAATCGATCAATAAATCATCTCCATAACATGTGTTGATCTGGAATAGATAACGCTTCTCGGTCCATAACCTAGACCAATAGTCTGGTAACAACAAATATGCAAACTCGATTAGACCAATAACCAAATCTTTAAAACAAGTGTCCAACCATGTCTTCGACATAACCAAGAAATCTCCAGATGATAACAGATTATCCTTAGTGTGGGTGAACAATATAACTTGTCAGTGAACAAAATACTGGTGACTGTGCATAAGTCTCTGAACATGTCGGTTAACATAACCAAAGATCTCCAGAAAGATAAGTGTTGATAAGTGTTGACATCATTGACAAAACCAATGCAACACATCCATAATACCAACAATCTCCCGCTTTGGCATTGATGGAAACACAAGATGGAAAATCCATCTAAGTGCCAAAGCAGAAATGCCAAAAACCAAAAACCAACAATCTCCCAAAGAGATCAATTACCAGAAATCAAAATACAGAATATCTCTCCCCAAAAGATAATGTGTTTTTCCATAGATATCTCTCCCCCTTTGACATCAAATGCCAAAGCAATACAAAAACCAGATACAACCAGTTCATAGAACTAATTACAAATACCAACTACTCCCCCTAAGAAGTAGCTCTCCTTCATCAAAGCCGGAAAAAGGTTTCTCTATAAATTATGTCCGTCTGATGCCAAGCATCAACTATATTCACATAAACCAATTTCACTTCTTTTGCTTCAACATTCTCTTTCAGAAAATTGAATTTGATAGAAACATGTTTAGTTTTAGAGTGAAATACAAGATTCCTATATATATCAATTGCTACCATATTATCACACTAAATAATTATAGGCTCTTTGCATTTTACCTTTATGTCCTTCAACATTTGTTTAATCCATAATACCTAAGTACAATTAGTTGTTGCTGCAACATATTCGGATTCTGTTGTTGATAATGATGTACAACTTTGTTTCTTGCTCATTCATGAAATCAGTCTGCTACCAAGAAAGAATGTTCTGCCAGTGGTGCTATTTCTGTCATCTACATCTCCTACCCAATTTGCATCGGTGTATTCATATAAATCAAAATTTTCATCTTTAGGATACCATAAACCAAGATTTGTTGTGCCTTGTAGATACCGAAAAATCCTTATTACTGTTGATTCATGATTTTCCTTAGGATTACTCTGAAATCTTGAAACAATACATACTACATTCATAATATCAAGTCTTGTTTGTGTCAAATACAATAAACCTCCAATAATAGATTTATATCTTATCGGATTAATAGGTGCTAAATCATTCTTCAATGATAGTTTATCAGTTGTAGTCATAGGAGTACTTACCGGTTTAGATTTTCCCATACCAAATTTCTTCAATAGTTCCTTCAAGTACTTTGATTCACATATGAATATACCTTTATTAGTCTGTGAAATTTACAATCTAAAAAGAATTTAATCTCCCCAATCATAGACATTTCAAATTCTTCCTGCATCTTATTAGAAAAGTCTTTACACAATCCATCTTCTCCTCCAAAAATAATATCATCAACAAAAACTTCAATAACCAAGATGTCATCATTAGTCACTTTGAAATATAAGTTGTTGTCAACATTACCTTTAGTGTAACCAAGCTTCAAAAGATATTTGTCCAATATAGCATACCAAGTTCTAGGAGCTTGCTTCAATCCATATAAAGCTTTCCTTAACCTACAAACCATATCTTTGTCATTTGTCCAATAAAATCCATCAGATTGTTCAATATAAACTTCCTCTTCAAGATCACCATTCAGAAATGCACATTTAACATCCATTTGATATACTTTATAGTTCTTATGTGCTGCAAATGCTAGAAATAGTTTGACTGCCTCAATTCTAGCTACCGGTGCAAAGGTTTTATTGTAATCAATTCCCTCTTTCTGTGAATATCCCTTACACACTAATCTTGCTTCATTTTTTATTACCTTACCATCTTCATTAAGTTTATTTCTGAATACCCATTTAGTTCGAATAACATTTTTGTTTTTAGGTCGGGGAACCAATGTCCATGTATTATTCTTTCCAATTTGTTCCAATTCATCTTCAATAGCCTTAATCCAATGTTTATCTTCACATGCCTCAAAAATAGTTGCTGGTTCAATTTGAGAAATGAATCATATCTCTTCATTTGCCAGTCTTCCTCTTATCATAACTCCTTGATACTTATTCCCAATTATCTGACTTTTAGAGTGATTTTGTCTTACATACCTGGGTGTACTCACTTGCTGCTATTCTTCAGTCACTGTGGAATTCTCTGATGATTCTGGTGTGACTGGATCGGCATTTTGTACCAGTGCACTCAGAGTAGGTTCATTTATGATCATCTCAACTATCGATTCAGGGTCCATAGACCTTGAATCTCTTCTAAATTGTTCATCAATCTTCACATTTGCACTCTCAATGATTTTCTGCAATCTTTTATTAAAACATCTATATGCTTTGCTCTTAGATGAATAACCAAAAATTATTCCTTCATCACTTCTAGGATCAAATTTACCAATATAATCATCTCTCCTAATATAACATTTGCTTCCAAATATTCTAAAATATTTAAGAGTAGGAGTATTACCAAACCATAGTTCATGAGGGGTCTTACCAGTTTCACCTTTGATGTGAACTTTGTTAATTGTGTAAACTGATGTATTCACTACTTATCTCCAATACACATGAAGTAGGTTTGCTTATGATATCATGCTTCTAGGTGCATCCAGAATAGTTTTGTTCTTCCTTTCCACAACTCCATTCTGCTAGGGTGTTCGAGGTGCTGATAGTTGTCTTCTGATTCCATTCACTTCACAAAATGTATTAAATTCCTTAGATGTGAATTCACCTCCTTGATCTGATCTTAAACATTTGATTTTTTTATTGGTTTCATTCTCTACCATTACCTTGAATAGTTTGAATTTCCCAAAAGCTTCCGATTTCTCCCTGAGAAAAGTAACCCAACACATTCTAGAATAATCATCAATGATTAGCATAAAATATCTATCTCCTTTTAGACTTCTAGTTCTTGCCAGACCACATAAATTAGTATGAAATAAATCAAGAACATTATTGGATTTCTTTGGAATACTCTTAAAAGTTGTTCTAACTTGCTTTCCAAATTGACATTCTTTACATACCGGATTGTGAGGTTTTACAATCTTAGGTAAATCCCTTACTGCCTTAGTTGTACTAATCTTTACAATGAAATCAAAATTCACATGACAAAGTCTCTTATGCCATAACCAACTTTCATCAATATGTGCAATCAAGCATGTCTTCTCATTGTTATTCAAATGAAAGATATAACCTCTAGTCTGATTACCAATTGAAATTTCCAAACCAGTTCTATTCATGATTTTGCATTTACCATTCTTGAATTGTAATTGAAATCCCTTTTCAACTAATTGACCAGCACTCAAAATATTATGCTTTAAACCTTCAACATAATAAATGTTGTCAATATTGTGCTTACCATCAAAAGATATAGTGATTTTTTCTCTAATCAAACAAGCTTTATCATCTCCAAATCTTACTAGACCTCCATTGTATTCCTGAAAAGTTAAGAATTTACTTTTATCGCCAGTCATATGATGTGAACATCTAGAATCAATGATCCATTCATCCTTTTCTTCAATTTTAGCTGCTAGGGCCTACTCTACTAGTTGCACAGTAGGTGTTGGTTGATCTTCTATTATTGCAATAAAATCCCATCCATTGTCTGTTGGTTCCTCATCAAAATCATTAGTAACTCCTTCATCAGCATAGTAACATGATTTGTCTCTATTCTTCTTAAATTTGTATCTCTGATATTCAGGGTTAGGCTTGTATGTTCTTTTAGATTCTTCTCTTAATCTTGCATGTCTATCAGGACACCTAGATGCCATATGACCAATTTTATTGTAGTTAAAACATTTAAATGATGCTTTACCTTCATACTTACTGCCAACTAGACCTTTAGGTATTTTTCTGGCGAATAGTGCTTCAAGTTCTTCCAGTTCTTCATTTTCCTTTTTGATGTCTTTAAGTTCTCTTGCATAAAGTGCTTTCCAATCAGATTTCTCAGATGATGATTATGATGCTTTGAAAGATAAATCTGTGTAGCAACAGGACCAAATTCCTCAAGTTCAAAAGCTGAAATTTTTCCAACCAAGGTATCTCTAGATACTGATGTATTAGGCATTGTTCTCAATTCATTAATAGCAGTTACTCTCAATAACATGTTTCATGAGGATCTAATTAAATAATGATTGATATGGCCAGCTTGTAGATATTTTAAAATGTTTTCTAGGCTAACATGAAATGGTAATCATTATTGGGATGCATATATATCATTGATTAGATTAATTCCAATATGTGTGGGTTTTTGAGAATGCATGATGAATTTTAATAACTGAAAAAAATTGTGCAAACTATCTATTGAATGTGCTAACTGAATTGTAGGACTAATGCATAGTGTGAGAGATTTATGAAGAAGCTCACGTATTAGGAAAATTTTGAGGGTTTAGCCTTGAAGGTCCACATCACATATCTTTTGTATATATTGATGTATTTGAGATTGGTGTGTCATATATTGAGCTATTGCTTAGATCTTGAATTAGGGGATTGGTGTCTCCTATAGGTTTGTGCCTACAAATGTATTTGGGGATTGGTGTCTCTAGTAGGTTGGTGCCTACTGAACATTGTAAGTTCATATATTATATCTTTTTTTAGGTTAGATTTGGGTAGTAGATCCAAGTAGTTAGTCTCACTATGGTTTTTTCTTTCTAGGTTTCCACATAAATCTAGTGTTCTCTTGAATAGATGTGTGTTTATTTTTATCAATTACATAATTTCTTTATTATTAAATTTAAATCTATAGATATTTATAATGATAAATTAGATCTAAAGCTATGTTTTGTGAATACTAATTCACTCCTGCCTCTTAGTATATCACATGCCTAACATTTGGTATCGAAGCTAAGTTCCTTTGGAGGATTTTTAGGCATCTCATAGCCATAAACCGTTTATTTATAGATATAAAAACCTAAAGCCATCAAATAGGCTTTCATCTTAACTCTCCAAAATATTGGCATATCAAAAATTTTAGTTGGAAGAAGAAAAAAGGAGAAATGATGTCATAACAAAAAATTTAAAGACCAAGGACGAGGATTGTGAAAGACTTGACATAGAATTAGTTTTTTTTTAGAAAGGAAATGGAGAAATTAACTAGCTAGCTAAGAAAAAAAAATTAAGGATTACTAAGATCTTAGATGAGATTATATATAGTTAGAGGGAACCACACACCAAAATTGACATCAGATTCAATGGAAAATAAATCAGCAAGACTACTAAGAAATCCATGAAAGAAATTCTTAAAGTTTCAAATGATTATGTTTCTAGAATTATAGGATCAACAAATTGTAATTGAAGACATCAAAAAGGAGGATGAAGGATTTGAGGTTTGAATTTTTTTTTTCATTAAATCCAGTTCATATTCATAGATAGAAGAAGCGATTCAAAAGATAAAATCTAGGTTGAGGATTGCATAATGCTAGGTTCAATCATTCTTTCTCTAGTTAGCATTTTAATTGCAATCATTATTGACATAAGGTAGTAGATTGTAGAATATTTCCTACAAGGAAGAACAACTTTTTAAGTAGAAAGGGATAAAATAGAGGTGGTTAGAGAGTGAATAGACCTAAGATATTGGATCAGGTTACCTCATGAGCATATGATGACAATATGGATGAGAGAAGGTTATAATAGGGTCAAAATGACCCAAAATGAGGTGTACTAAAGCAAGTGTCCAAAAAATACTGTGAAATTGTAAAGCGTTTACAATTTATGATAATACACCATGTTTACTAAAGTTAGTATATGTTCTAATGTTTTTCTTTTAATATAATTTAAGGTTTAAAAAGTGACATTAGAGGTTAATCATCCATGATTTTAATTTACTACTAGAGAAATATTCCCTATATAGTTTCTTGTGTTGATAATTTTATAACAATAAAGATGCTTCTCTGTCATGGTGTGTACCTATCCACAACATCTGCATGAATGTTTCTTGTATTCATAGCTCTTGAAAATTCCACCTTGGTTCCTAACTCCCTTCTTATCATTGGCAACATGGATGGACATTCATTTGCTTCTTTATCTAGCAATGATGGTTGGCTAGATATTGAAAATCTCTCCATTGGACAATATTTTTACCTATGCATGCTACCATTGAGAAAGTTGATGACAATAATTAATTAAATTTTATCACATGTTGGGAAACCATTATTGATATCCAATATCTTCTTGATGTGGGAGCCATCTATTCTCCATAGGAAACAACACAATCAAAAACACAAAATTTGCAAATCACAATAGATTTTTATGCAATTTCTATTGGTTCAAGCCTCTTAATATACCTTCTCAATACTATAAAAATACAAAAAAATTACTGAAAGATAATTATGTTATGCTAATTTTTGTTTTGGATCAGGTGTTGTTTTGTATGGAGAATAGTCATTTCCCTTTATGTGGGGGTCCTCAATTGATCATGACCTCTCTCCTTTTGCTAAAATAACCTTGGTGGCTTATCAATTTGACTATCTTCTTTGAGTTTTAGTTTCAAAATATAACTCTCAATATTTGATTTTATTTCACCCACCTTTTATGTGATGCATTTATTAAATTTATGATATATTAACATAAATTATAATGGTCTTTATCATGAAAAAATAGAACTATGAAACTAAAAAATAAATAATTATATTTTAATATTTATGATATATTATGTAGGGAAACCAAGGTCTCAAGTCCTTTACTACATAAACAAAATTATCAAGATTCTGCAAAAGTAGTGAGAATAAAAATCAAGAGGTAAACATAGCATATAGGCAACAAAATAGTAAAGTTGCCAAGAAAAAGTAAAAACTTAAATGAACTAAACAATAGTATGTCTAAAACTTTGACCTATGAATGGGAAAGAGAGACATGTTTGAAAATACCTTTATTCCTTCTTTGTGTCATTGTCCATGAAACCTCATCATCCATATTCACAAAATTATGAGAGTGGAGGGGCAAGCCTCACTGAGATCAAGAATTCCTAACTAAAAAACGATTGTCAAGAGAAAGCTACACCACAAATTTGAATAGATATAGCATACTTTCATATTTTTTAATATAAAACTAATTCACTTAAACATATTTTGTTATAATGATCAAATGATTAATAAATCATTTTTTAATATTTAAAAAAATAAAAAATAAATCATACTAAAGGTTTTTTTCACTTATGGCAATAACGTGCCAAAATAACCACAATAAAAAAATCGCATGAAAACATAGAATTGTTATCCTAAATAGTTTAGCAATTCCTTTTAGCTGCATGTTATGCCATGCATGTGTATCAAAGCTTGTTAAATTTTTTTAATTTATTTTTATTTGTTTTTATCAAAGCATTTTACATTGATTATTGAAAAAAAAAATTAATTACTCAAATAGTTTTGAGAGTGACTTTGTAATGACATTGAATGTGGCTTCAAAAAAGAATTTGTGAATAATAAATTATTTTTTTATTTTAAATAAATATAATAAATTTAATCGAACATTTAATTTTTAAGAAAAATTTATTAGTTAATTGTCAAATTGAACAATTTAGATCATTTAGATATATTTAATTATATTTTGATTGTACATCATTTCATCTTTCCTGTAGGGAGAAATAAAATGAAAAATATTATTAGTGCATAATTTTTGAAATATTTCAATTAAAGATAAATACAAAGATAAATTTATTAAAATATTTGTAAGAGTAAAATTAAAAGAATTATAATAATTATGTCAAGAAGAAGGAATTAAGTAAGATATATAGAATACTTTAAATTTTGCAATAGTTAACAAGAGACAAACACTATTGTAATGGTAACAACTGGATGCCTTGATTTTATTAACAAGATACTACATGAAGATTTGATTTTATTGTTAATGAAGCATTTTAAAAAATATTTGGGGAAAGGCAAATCTATGAAAGCGAGGGATTTTTTTGATTTGGAGGGAAATGGTTCCCCTTTCTCTAAGGTTAGCGGGTGGAATATAGTTGATTCTGACAATTCCAATAGGGAATAGGAAGAGGATAAGGGAAAGACAGGTCATAAAAGCAACCCTAAAGGAAGAAAGACCTCCCCTATTTTGGCATTGCAATATAGTTTGTCTGAGGGTGGATAGGGGACATGAAACAAGAAGAGGAAAAAGAATGATGGAAACAACAAATATCCTTCTTTGGACTCACCTCTTAAGGAGGGTAATCAGGATTGTATGAGGGTTTCAGAGGAATCTCATCCTAATATAAGTAGGGAAGGAAGACACCCTTTTTCCTTGTGACCTTAACCATGAATCCACAATGTTAAACCTAGACATAGAGAATTTTTCGGACCTCCTTTTTGTGGCTAGAAATGTAGCTATTGATAATTTAAGATTGCAAAAGTTTTGCTTTCATGAGATTAATAAGATCAATATTGCTATCTATGGGGTCAAGAGTAATTTGGAAAACCCAAAGGACCCAAATCCGAATTGGTTGGAAAAGGGAGTAATATGGTGGCATCCCTGCAAAAAGAAGTTAAGGACATAGAGAACGTGAAGGGGGATTTTGATGGGAGAATTATGAGGCTAGAGACAAACTACAAAAGGATAAATGATAATTTAATAACACTGGTCAACTTCAACTACAAGGTTATCAAGTGTAGTGCAAAGAGTGTAAGAGGTATGATGGAGAAATTTGAGAGGGATTAGGAGGAAAAATATTTCTTCACTGACATTGATGTCAGTGATAGCAGAAAGTGAGCTACACAAGAGGAGGGAAGAGGCGCTTATACTCAACTAGGGTGAGCAGTAAGAATATAGTGGATCATACTGTGCAAGATGTGAGAGATATGAAGAAGCTATCCATGAAAATTTCTTAACTTGAAGTGGAGGAAACAAAATCTTTAAAGAATTTGAATTACCTTCTTTTTCTTGTTCTTGTTGTGTTCTGCTTTTTTTTTTGTGTGTGGGCTAGATACCTATTTATTGATGGTTTGTTGATGGTTGGTTGATAGTAGCTTCTTGTAAATAGGGTTTCGGGTCCCTTCAAAACTTGTGTGACCCTTTAATAAAAAAAAGTGGATGTCTTGTACTTTCCTTCTTTTTCGACCCACTTTAAATTAATTAAACTTTATACAATGAAAATGTATATTATGTGATTCAAAATAATAGTTGGTATACAATTTAAATCATGATTCTATTTGCATTTAGTTTTTTTGTTTTTTTCTAAAGAAAAAGGCATAGGGCCCAAAATATATTAATATAATAAAAAGTTACATAGAATTTACAAAATAGATGAGATAAATTTCATCCCTCAAAGATTGCAACAAAAAAATAATTTCCCATGCCTTTAGAGAAGCTAATAAGGTGGCTGGCTTCTTCACCAATGAAGGGGTTAAGCTTATGGCTTGACAGACGTCATAGACTTATAGTTATTTGGGAGCTGATATCAAGGACTTAATAGATTATGATATCATTCATGGGAAAGTTTTCATTTTTAATAATGATGAAGCAGAGTAGATATTTGATGCAGCCATAACGGGTAAAAACCCTCAAAAAGATTCAACTGTCTTATGCAGCAAGAGAGACACAACAAAAGCAGTAAGAAAACATAATAAATTCACATAAATAGATCATATTAAAGCCAAAGAACTTCCAAAAATCATTTTGCAATTATTATATTATCATCAAACAACATCTGATAATTAACTGGTTACATGCAGGCTTCAAGCCAAATACAATCTAAGCGGGACTCTAAGAATCAACGGGATCACAATATGCAAATGTCAATCCTTATTATTAGTTCTACTTCCTCTTCCCTTACAAATGATTACCTAACATCATATTTATACCAATGCCGAAAAATGAAATGTGTAATTAGGTCAGCTCTAAGATTTAAGAAATCTTTCCAAAAAATAACAACCAAGCGATGCAGTTCAGCGGGAAGGTTAGCCACATGCCAAATAACATCGAACAAGACCCAAGATGGATCCACACACTAAGAATCGCGCTAGTAATGAAGTGAAACCAACTGGTAAGCACAAGAACTGTCCTAGAAACTAGAAATAGTGAACCAAAAGCGATAACTAGCCGAAAAAGAACCCAAATGAAATGGAAATCTGGAATCAAGTACACAAAATTGTCTGGAAAACAAAAATAAGATTTTCCATGAAGAACAAGCAACTATCGCTACATATCGATATGAACACAGAAAACTACACAAAGAACTAAACAAGAACAAAATTGAAAGGAAATATTTTTTATTGATGCAAGATTGCTCATCAACTGAGGATGCTCCTACATCAAACAACCAAGGTAGAAAAAGATGTTCCATGAGAGGCAACTCATGAACATCTAAAAGGATTCAGAATGAAGATCCGAATATCTTCTTTATCTGCCAACCTCTGCTTTAGCTCTTCTGGTACCTCAACCGGCTTCTCTAACTTTCGACTCCCATTGTTTCTCTTTCTTTGCTTCAGATCAACACATTGTCTCTAATTCTGCAGCTCTAATTTGGTTCTACCACAAGAATTCATCTAGTTTATCACCATCAACTCTCTGGCAACCGGTTCCACCTATCCATCAGGCTCAACTGTCAGATCCTTGAGCAAACTGATGCCACCCTCTGGTATAACCTCTGCAACTAGTTCTATCAGATATTTCTTCAAACCCTCTGGTATAACTTTTCAAACAGGTTCTTTCTAACCTTCTGGTATAGCCCCTACCACTAGTTTCTCAGCACTGCAACTTTTCTCAAGACTCATATTCTTCACCTCCTTCTCTTTCTCCTTCAAATAAATCAATGTGAACTTCTACCCATCCTTTTCAATAGTAACCAAGTTTTTTCTATAGTCATAAATATCTCCTCTATCATACTGTCAAGGTTTTCCCAGCAAGACATGACAAACACTTATGGACACAACATCACATAAAACTTCATCTCTGAAAGGCCCAATATTGAAACTCACCAAACACTGCTTCTTTATCTCTATCTTCTAATCATCTTGTAACCAAATCACCTTATAAGGATAAGGATTATTAAGCCTCTTCAACCCAAGCTTCACAACCATCTCCTCAAATACTAAATTATCAGTACTTCCCCTATCTACAATGACCTTGCAACACTTACCACCTAATTTACACACAATCTGGAAAATACTCTTCCTCTGAGTAGATCCGATATCCTTTCTTCTGAACATAAGGGATTCTCTTTGTTTCAGTGCACAGTCAGATCTAGTACTATTCGGTTCTTCAGTTGACACACAACTTCTTGCCATTCATTGCTTACATTCACAGGATCTATGTCTAGTTTCTCAACACTTGAAACATTTTCTAGGAAATTATCTACTAGTACTACTGCTACCTTTCCTCGGTGTCTTCTATTCTAATTATTTACTCCACTTAGGTTTTGACTCCTCTTCTTCAATCAGTTTCTTCATACTATCACTCACCTTGAATTTATCCTTTCCCTTATTCGGTTGTCTTATTCTCACCTTCTCCTGATCCTTCAAAGCATACTGGCAGGCTTATTCAACTATGGAAAACTTTAACACACTCATCTCATCTTGAATGTTAAAAGAAAGTCCATTGATGTACCTCAGTACCTTTTCTCTATCCATCTCTCTATGTCCAGATCTGATCACCACCTCGTATAATTCCTCTGTATATTTCTTCACAATAATGTTTCTTTGTTTCAGGTTTTGCAACTTCTTGAAAAACTCCAATTCATAGTCTCCCGGTATGAACATGGCCTTCAATCTTGCAACCATCTATCTCCACCTGGTGATCTTCAATTCACCATTCTCCACTCTGTCTTTCTGCAATTCTTTCCACCACAAGGTAGTATGCCCTTTCAACTTGGTCTGTGCCAACCAAACTCTCTGCGGGTCCTTGACATCTTCAAACTCAAAGTAGTCCTCCAACTCTCTAGTCAAATCGATTAGATCCTCTAGGTTCAGTGTTCCAGAAAATTTGGAAACCTCAACTTGATGAACTTTACTCGCTTGTGCCACTACTCTTAGGAATATTTCCTATCTTTCATCTTCTGGTCCTTCAGCTTCCTCAAGCTTTTCACCGACTTCCTCATATTCATCCTCAGAATTAGGTTTTCTCTGCAAACCAGCCAAAGCATTTTGGATTTCATTCCTTACTTTATTCTTGAAGTCTTCCATCATCTGCTCTACCCTCTGAGGGTTTGACCTTCTCGACAGTATCTCTCCTTCCACTCTGGTGAATTGCCCCAACTCGTCGATCCGACTACCAATTTCAATTGCCTCCCCTCAACAATATATTGAACACAAGCATAACCTACCTCCAATCGCTGATCTATCCACCCGAAGGAATGCCTCAGTGTTTACAAATGATTCTTCCACCAGTCAGTCCATAACCAGCTCTGATACCACTTGATGCAGCCATAACCGATAAAAACTCTCGAAAAGATTCAATCAGCTTATGCAGCAATAAAACATAACAAATTCACATAAATAGATTATATTAAAGCCATATAACTTCCTGATATCATCTAGAAATCATTATATTATGATCAAATAACATCTTGTAAATAACCACTTACATGCAGGCTTCAAGCTAGATATAATCCAACTGGGGCTCTAAGAATCAACTAGATCACAATATGCAAATGTCAATCCTTATTCTTAGTTCTACTTCCTTTGCCCTTACAAATGATTACCTAACATCATATTTATACCCACCAAAACATATCTAGTTTAGCCTCATAAGATTACATTCACCAATCCAGGAAAATGAAACGTGTAATTAGGTCAGCGCTAAGATTTAAGAAATCTTTCTGAAAAAATAACAACCAAGTGATGTGGTTTAGCAGAAAGGTTGACCACACACCAAAGAACATTGGACAAGACCCAAGATGGATCCATGCTCCAAGAATCACGTTGGTAATAAAGTAAAACCAGCCATTAAGTATAAGACCTGTCCCATAACCAAGAAACAGTAAACTAGAAGCGATAACTGACCAAAAAAGAACCCAAATGAACTAGAAATATGGAATCAAGCAAATGAAACCATCTGGAAATAAAAAATAAGATATGCCATGAAGAATAAGAATACTCATCGACCGAGGATACCATTGCATCAATATTGGTATAGTTTTATCATTCGATATCATGGTGGCGCCTAATTATCTCTATGGGTGGCGAGTGCTAGCATGTATTATGGGTGCTTTGGTTTCGTTGTTGGCTCTTTGTTCAATTTATTTTCTCTATGATCAACAAAAGAATCGCCTATGAAAAAATTGGGGGAAGTAGGAAGAGGGTTAAGCTGGAAAACTATGAGAAGAACAAGAAAAATACGAACATCTCAAGGCATATCGAGAGGGGGGATTGAGTCCT
The DNA here is from genome assembly GCF_030272615.1 of Cryptomeria japonica. Classification (NCBI taxonomy): domain Eukaryota; kingdom Viridiplantae; phylum Streptophyta; class Pinopsida; order Cupressales; family Cupressaceae; genus Cryptomeria; species Cryptomeria japonica. The sequence continues at coordinate 585,627,523 of NC_081405.1, read as the reverse complement.
TTTCTGAAGAAGCTTCATGGTGCTAACCCTGAAATTATATAGTATTTTGCCAAAAACTAGAAGGAGGATGGGATTGTTCTCTCTAGGAAAAAGGTTAAGATTGATGAGAATCTCATTGGGGAAATTATTGGGCTCTCCATAGAGGGGATGGAGTTCTTTTGTGATAGAAAGTTCTTAGATGAAGCGGTCATCAAATTTCCCAAAACTAATGAGGAAAGGGAGGCGTTGGTAACAATATCTAACAATTATTTTGAAGCTTGGAAGCTTAAGATGCTTTGGAGGGAGGTGCTTAGAGTTATCATGGAATATATCATGGTGGATGCTAGATTTACCAGAGTCTACGGCTACCACTTGGCCCTCGTCAATCACTTTCGACACAAGCTAAGGATATGATTTTCTTACTACCTATTTTTCTCTCTGAAACATAGTATTAAGAAACACTGAAAAAGCTCTAGGAAATATCATGTCCTGCATGCAAGCCTTATACAGTTAATCCATGAATATTTTGTTAATATGTCAGCCCCGTCTAACCCCATCTTTCCTTCGGTATCGGAAGGTTATAACAATGACATTATCATGTTTGAGGATGAGGGTGAATGGGACACTAATTGAGAAGAGGAAGAGATCCCCTGCCCCCCTAAAATTGGGACTAGGAAAAATTTATAGAGCAAGCCCTCGAATAAAAAGGTCTCCTCTATGAAAACACTCACTAGCACTTCTCAAAAAGCTAAAAACAAGGAGAAATCCCTCCCCAAGAAAAAGTTGGTTTCCTATTTTGAGAACTCCCCAAAGGACTCTTTTGTTGACCTAGATTCCACTAATGCCTCCCATACCTCTTACCCTCAAACTGATAGAGAAAATAGGCCCAAATTCCCTAGAGATCTTAGACCTAAAGACCACTACTTCAAGCCTAACTAGTAATTTCCTCACGATATTCTGGCAATTACTAGAAATGAGGTTGTTGACTATTTCAGAATTATTAAGTGGGTTTTGCATGAAATTAAGGACCTGAGTATAAAGCATAGGGTTGTTTCTAGTAAGCTAGATGAAATGGAAGTGAAAGGGGTGCCTTAGAAGGCTGCTTGAATTTTATGGACTGAAGAAGAGAAGATGTTGATGGCCGAGTGCCTTCAAAGAAGTGCCAAGCTCATGGATAATACAAAGAAGGAAAATGAGAAAAATATTAAACTTATGGAAGGGGAAATTGGCAAAATTCGGGTAACCTTAAATTCCATCATGAAGAAAGGCCATATAATTGTGAAGAATTATGCTACTACAATGAACACCTTGGTGGATAAGCTGGAAAATACTTAGTAGGGGACCCTGTTTATGGACTTGGATGCTGACAAAGAAAAAATCCAGAAGAGGATTCCAGCCCTTCGAAGAGAACTAGAGCCAACCTGAAAAGAAAATTGGATTATGCACCTTAGGATATCCATGAGTTGAAGAAGGTGGCTTAGGAGATGAATAAGCTTGAAGCCAAGATTGTCAACACTTTAAAGTCCTTAGGTTAGTTTTTTTTGTTTGGTGTTGGCCTTTTGCTGACTTTTGTCTCATTGTTATTGTCCTTTTGTGTCTGTTTTATAGCTTTCTTGTCTTAGTGGTCTTTATTTGAATATTTTATCTTTCTTGTAAACTTTGTGGTTTCGAGTCCCTATAAAACGCATTTTTTTCTTAATCAAAAATAAAAAATAAATATTCTTCTTAGTTTGGAATACTTTATAGATTGTAGACTATCCACAAAATATGAAAACAACATATTTTCCACCATTACAAGCAAAGAATAGTTCATTACCTAGTAGAGAATACATAGAAAAAAGCCACAAGATGACAAGAACCAAAAAAACCTCCTAAGTATTAGTAGTCAAGGGCTTGAAGAAGATTCTTCTAACATAGCCATGACATACGAAATGTGGAAAGAGTTGGGATAGCCATGGGGATCCACCTCCACATGGGTAAAAGAAACATGAATGTCATCAAACTAGGATAGAGAAGATGAGAACAAAGGCTCACCAATTGTTAATTTATGAAGACACAACCAACCCTAGAATGCATAATGATCATCACCCATTAGCCTATTAAAATGGAAATCAAAGTGGATATAGAGATCAAATCCTCAAGCAATTAAGCTTTCTCACAAAAACCACCAATCATCGATGACGTATTAAAATATTGTAGCTCTTTAATTCTACAGCAAGGTCATCGCATGATATGAGATCTAGATGCATAGAAGTTCCTAACAAAAGTATTGTAATATTTGCTGAACAAGTTAGATCCATCACCATTGAAGAAAAGATAGAGGCTACCTTAGATGGAAGAGTTGAAGGATTATGTAAAGAAGCTAGTTAAGACCTAGAAGGGAAACAATGACATCTTCCACAAGTTGGCAAGGAATAGTAAATTCTCTAGATAGCTTGAAGGAAATATCATGATCAAAGTCTTGAACCTTAATAATTTTTTTGCGGAGCACAATCCTTTGCACCGTCTTTGAAGAAGATTAAAATCCAAAAAAGCCATCAAAACCATATATAACAAGCTAGAAAAAGATGAGAAATTATTGGTAATCTTTTCTGCATGTAAACACACCTACAACTCCACATTTGGAAATCATGCAACACAAGGGAGACTGCAAATGAAAAAAATAGAACCACAACACCTATATCTACACAAAGATCAAACAAAAGTTAGAGAGAAAAATGAGTGTTCTAGGAGGTCCCTTTCAAGTTATGACAATAGATGATAATGGAGAATTAGTACTTAGAGCATGTGTAGTAGAAAACACATACAATCTACAATACCAATGGTATCCCAAAAAGAGATATCCCACAGCGTAGATGACCTCATATCTTGGAAGAGTTGTCACCACAGTATAGAAAACACTAGCATGTCATATGTGTATAGCCCAAAACATATCAAAAAATAATTCTCCCATCATGTCAATAAATGATCTCACTCGGTATAGTTAATATTATAAATAATAGCATAATTTGCTAATTGATTAGAAATATCACTATCCTCATGATAACAATGAGCCACTTGACATTTTACTAATTTAAGATCCTTTTGCAAAAAATAGGTCAACTATCACCCTAGTGTAGATCACTAAGATAAAGCTCTAATTACAACCATTGAATCTCCTTCAATACATAAATAATGTATCCCACATTTGATTGCTAGTGAAAGGCCCATAAGGAGAGCTAATAATTTTGTAAAATTATTGTTGCATGAGGTATGTATTTGTACATTATATTAATTGTGTTACCCTAGTGATCTATGAGAACAACTCCAACCCTTAAAACTCTCGGATTTCCTTTAGAGGCACCATCAAGTTCAATTTTATCTAATTTGATGGAGTTGGTTTCCAAAGGACTTTTGACTTATCTCCTTTTGCAAACATTTTAAATGAACCTTGAGCTAGAGGAGACTTGAGATAAGACCAAGTTTTGAGAATAGAATCATCCCAAGAAGAGAACATTCTTTGTTTATTCAGAGTTTTATCTAAAAAAGTCATATCCACATCAGAAATGGATTGCTCAATTTTGAAGAGATCCTAATGCAAAACAAGCTTCTAACTATTGAATATTCTACTATTTCTTTTCAACCATATGTTTCGAACTACAACTGATGGATAAATCTTCGGTAGACAAGGAAAAGTGAAAGTAATACAAAGAATAGGCCAATTCTAAAAGTGATCGAATTTTATCCTTTTCTCACAAACTTTTAGTTCCACAATTTATGCAAGTGACTTAGTTTAATTCTATTATTTACCAAACTGGACCAAAAACTACTAGTTTATAAATTTAAATTTTGAATCAAATTTACCATTCCTATTAGTTGTTGTTTTCTAAATCAATTCATGATATACAATCATCTAATAATATATCTACATAGTATTTCTAGATAAGAACCTTTGTTTTATTTATTTAATCTCTACATTTATTTTTGCTTCGATCTAGGTATTTATGACATGACTTTTTTTTATTCTTCAATAGTTATTTGATCCTAATATTTTATGCAAATAGATTTTATTATCTATTTCATTTTGGTGAAGCCTTCCACTCCTATCCCCCTTTTAAGATTTATCTTCTAATTTTCATTACCAATTTCTTTATTACAAGATAATTATATTCTTACTATTCATATTTTGGGATAACCTTTAATTATTTTTCTAAAATTTGTCTATGCAAAGAGCTAGCTAAAATTCTAGTTTACTTTTGAAGAAGTGTTTATGTAAATAAACAAGACCTTTTTCTAACTAAATAATTGATTTTTCTTACATATAAACATTATTACCAATAATTCTATAATTTATGTAAAATACTATAAATAAATATAACATCATCACAAAAATCTAATTCCAAATAGAAATTTGTAATACTGATTGACTAGACTATAATATATGTATAAAATCAATTACTTGAAAAATGTCCACATCATGAGGCAAAATAACATCATGTGCTGAGGAAGACAAATTAAACAATCAAGTATATGTTGTCTGATGTAAGGGAAGAGCAGCCCAAGAATCGCAGGTTGCAGCGAATCATTCAACGGATGCGGCGGTTGAGCCATGTTTTACGTACCAGTGTTGCTTATGTAATCTTCACGAATCTACTTTATCTGCAGACTCTTCACCCATAGTAAGGTAGGCTGGTGTGTTAATTATACATTATATTTTTTGATATATTAATATTTAAGTATGTCATTCTTCTATCACAAAAAATAAAAATAAAAATAAAAATAGAAATATGAAACTATTTTAGTTCAAGAGATTCTTGCTACTAAACACTCTTCTAATCAAACCCTTGCTCCATCTGATCTCATGGTTGTCAAACACTTTATGTGGATAAATTTATTGTTTCTTCTTGATATTTCAACAAAGTTGGTTATTGGGCACCTCCTTCTAATGTTGTTATTAAAATCAATACTGATGATTTGTCTATGGCTAATCTTAGTCTAGGTAGAATTGGAGGTGTTGGTCGTGATAGTTTGAGTTATATGCAGTTCTCTTTTCCTATGGCCCTACTAGAGTTGGTATGAATGATATGGAAGCATGTGCCCATCTTGTTGCTTTGTTGAAAGCTTGTGAATTCGTTTGCAAGGATGTTATTTGTGAGATGGATTTTTCAATTTTAGCTTCATTTTTTAATAACAAGACTTCTAAGAGTTCTTCTTGGCATTTGACTTCTCTCGCTCATCAAATTCATGATTTATTTCACTACTTCAACTCAATCTCTTTTGTTCGTATCTCATGAAAATGGTGTGTCATTGTTGGTTCTCTAGCTAAATGGTCTGGAAATGCTCCCCAAGGATGAAATGTGTGTGATTGAGATTCTTTTTCTCCTAATTAGGTTACTGAATTCTTATATATGATGGAGAATGATATGGATTAATCATTATAATTTCTTGATTTTTGCTAGGGTCATATGTTCATGGAGTTCATGCATTTGTTGAAGACCTATTTGACTTTTCTTTGTTTTTCTTGTCGTGATAAATATGACTATCTAAAAGAATTTTTGTATTTTCATTAAATAACCCTTAATTAATAAATTTTAATCTTTTTTACGAATGAAAAAAAAAAAATTGATAAACTTTACTTAAATATCATCTTGTTTTAATGACCAAACAATTAACAACTGAATCAATAATGTTTTAAAACAATAAACTATAAATCCCATGAAAGTTTTTATCCGTGAGTCCAATGATATGTAAAAACAGATAATAAGACAAATAACATTTCACCTTACAAACTGTTCGTCCTAAATAGTTTATCAATTCCAATTCGCTGCATGTGCCTCATGTGCCTCTCGCTAGCGTCTATAAATTTGTTCGCACTATCATCTTCTTTATGCTTACAAATAGGATAGACTTTCAATTCTATAGGAGCTCGTAAGATGGGGAAAACGCCGTGTTGCTCAGAAGTAGGAATGAGAAAAGGATTTTGGACACCAGAAGAAGATCTGCGTCTGATGAAAAGTATCCAAATCTATGGAGAAGGAAATTGGCGAACTCTTCCTTTGGGGTTGTTTTGAAGTTGTTCAAACAATCTATTTAATGCTTTGTAATCTACATCCGCTCGAGGGAGTAATGAAAAAATAATAAAACATCTCAATTATTTTGTACTTAAAGTAGTCTTGCTTCTTATTACATGAGAGTTAATATTGTCTATTTTTCTTCCACTATGAAGTTATATTTATTAGATTGTTGATAAAAATATTGACAAATAGAATGGAACAGAGAAAAAGCAATATATTTAAGATTTATGTATATTATTGTTCGATTCTCATTTACATTGTCAAATCATTTATATTTATAGAAAGAGCTTTCTTTTAAATCTTACTTAAATGTAATGGTGGAAAGGGCACTCCTTTCACCTTTCTTCTTCATTTTGAGTTCATTTTCAATTTATTATTGTCTATGCAATGATTGTATATAAAGTACAATTTAAGTGGATAATAGACACTTAATTTTGAACTTAATTTGATTTTTTGGGTAATGACTTCAAGGGACTAGTCCTAATACTTAATTTTATGCATTTCTCACTAGCTTTTAGACCTACAATTTGTGCAAGTGGCTTAGGCAATTATGTTATTTGTGGAATTGAACAAAAGCATAATGATTTATAAATAAATTAGGAGTCATCTTTACCTCTCCAATTAATTGTTACATGCTAACTAAAATTGTGAAACATTTTGTTTGCCATCGTTGGAGTTATATTTAAGGATTAACCTATATTTGCTTGCCAAATAATTCAATATATATATCACCAATTAATTCTTCAACTTAGTTGCATCATAACTCAAGAAGAATTAAAAGGAGACATTCATTACTACAAAATTTGGAGAATCTCTTGCGTACTTTCCAATTTCCTTCCACAATATTTAAAATCTATTCATTTGATATTCAAAAGGTTTGATGAATGAGAAATATCGTGTATCAATAACTACCCTTAACTATACACAATCGACTTCTTACAAAAATGAGGATCTCTAGATCATGAAAACCTAAGAGAAAAATCAAAAGAAATTATATAGATAAAATTTACACAAGTAGAAGAGAAATGCATTTGTATATGTTAAATCTATATTTACATGATCACGCCATAGTCATTCAAGTGAACCATTACTATAAACAATGAGTTTTCTCTAAGGAATTTGCCTAGCTATTCCTAGATTTCTATCATATAAATGAATGACATAATTATCCTTCATAACATATCTGTTGCCAACAACAATGAAGGAAAGCTGAGAGGGGGGAGGGGCTGAATCAATTTTCACCGTATTAAACAATTTAAGCACAACTTCTTATCAGATCAATTGCAGCAAGAACAAAGATAAGAACAATAACAAGAACACACATAACACCAAGATTTTGACGTGGAAAACCGGGTTAAAGGAAAAACCACGGTGGGAACGTACCCACAGGAAGATGATACTCTACAATAGTATGTGTAAATGTTACAATTGAGAATGCACATGCATTTAAGCACACTGCCTAGAGCTCACTACTCAAAATATAATAACCTAGAAGGCTACAACCCTTACGGAAGGTCCACTACCTTACAAGAACATTCAGAGAACAATATAGTTTACTTGAACTAAAAGAATAGTATCTCCAAATGCCTGATCACAATTTCGGTTAAGCACATTTGTTTTCTCTGCAACACTCTCTGCTCTACACTTTTCATTGAAAGATGAATTCTGTTATTCGCACATACACTACTCTCTGATAATGCAGACACAACACCTATCACCAAATTACATGAATATAACACCTATTTATACAAATCGTCAACCTTGACTACAAGGTTGATTCAACCCTTAAGACCTCATTTCAAAATTACATCACACGATACATAGATCAACCACTGGACCAATACAATACCATGACAACATAGCATGGACCCAAATCAAATCCTCGATCATGGAACACCATCAGAAATTTTTCCAAGATTGTCTGCAATACGCTACACCATCGAAAATGTCGAATAACATGAAGAACATCATCGGACCCATAAGATCCTCAATAACGCACACAATGATCAATGTAGACTAGCAAAATAAATAATAAACAATTAGTAAACACTAACAAGCATGTTAGAACCATCCACAATGGTTGTACCAGCACCACTTAATCAAATATCCATTGATCAACACACTGATACTCAAGAATGCTCAATAGCAGCAACTAGGATTAGAAAGATAACTTGTAGAGCACCAAATCATGAACCCTCTACGTTGAAGATACACATGAACATCCCAAACACTCTCCCAAATCCGCGACTCAAAATATAATCATTCTGGAGCATAATGGATCAAATACCATAACACTGCAATACTGGATACTAAAAAACCATTCATTATACCGGAATCCATAACTCAATCCAATTACCACTTAGCATCATGAAACTAACACTGAAACAAGTATCTCTAGTTGATTCAACATATCAAATAGATAAACCAACCAAACCAATTTTCAGCAACCACCAAAACACCAAAACATAGGAATATGTTGGCATCAATGACAAGAACATATCCTAGCAGCAACAATATCCAACAATATCCCCCTTTAGCATTGATGGCAACATATGGATGTGAAAAACAATAAATGGAAAGAAAGAAATCAAAACCAACAATCTCCCCCTAAGATATTGCACACAAAGCTTCCAAGATAAGGCTGGTTTTCACATGCTTCTCTTGCCCTTTGACAACAATACCAAATACACATATAAAACATTATTCTCTCCCCCTTTACCAAAAATATTTCCCCCTTAGGATAAACTCACAAATCTAAACATCACACATTGACTTCTCCCCCTAAGAAGCAACACCCACTCATCAATCTAGATAAGAAGATAAGACTATGAAGTCCATTAGATTGATGCATCTCAATGCATCTAATTCTCATCAGGAGGACTAGAGACCCCTAACTTATCTCTCAGATATACGAATATATCTGCAGGTAAAGGTTTAGTAAAAATATCTACAATCTGATCCTTTGTAGATACATAGTCCAATTTGACTTCTTCCTCACTAACTTGCTCCCTGAATAAATGATACTTGATTTATATATGATTTATTTTGATATGCAGTACTGAATTCTTGGAAATATTAATAGTACTTTAATTATCATAATATATTATAGTAGGCAAATCATAAATAACTCTAATGTATTTTAGCATCTGCTTCATCCAAACTACCTAAGTACAGTTGCTACTAGTAACAATGTATTCAACTTTTGTAGTATATAGAGAAATAGTATCTTGCTTCTTGCTTGCCCAAGAAAACAACTTCTTTCCCAAAAATAATGCTCCACCAGTAGAGCTCTCAACATCACCTACCTAATCAACATTAGTATAATCACATAACATGAAGTCATCATTCTTCGAATACCACAAACCATAGTCAACTGTCCCCTTCAAGTATCTGAAAATCCTCTTCACAATAGTAACATAAATTTCTTTAGGATCAGCGTGAAATCTTGCACAAAGATAAACAACATGCATAATATCTGGTCTAGTCTGAGTGAAGTATAGCAATCCACCAACCATAGATCTATACAAGGTCTGATTAACTTTTGGAGATTCATCATGCCTAGAGAACTTGCATCTAGTCACCATAGGAGTTTAAACAGGTTTTGAATCAGCTAACCCAAACTTCTTCAACGATTCCTTCACATACTTAGATTGTCAAAATGAAAATGCCTTTGTCAGTCTGTGTAATCTACAATCCTAAGAAAAATTTCATCTCACCTTTTATAGACATCTCAAAAAAAATTTGCATATCATCAGCAAACTTATTACTCAAATCATCATCTCCTCCGAAAATAATGTCATCAACAAAAAATTCAACAATCAAAATTTTATCATTATCAACCTTAAAGTATAAATTACTATTAGCAGTACCTTTACAAAATCACAACTTCATCAAATACCTGTCCAATCTAGCATACCAAGCTTTAGAGGCTTGTTTAACTCCATACAGTGCTTTCTTCAATCTGCATACCATGTCTCCTTCATCTGATAATGAAAACCCATCTAGTTGCTTAGTGTAGACTTCCTCTTCAAAATCACCATTCAAAAAGGTTGACTTTACATCCATCCAATATACCTTGAAATTTTTATAAGAAGCATATGCAAGAAGTAATATAATAGCTTCAATTCTAGCTGCTATAGCAAAATTCTCCTCATAATCATTACCTTCCATCTGTGAATAGGGCAAGTGCAAGGTAATGAGTCACAAATTCACGGAAGTCCATGCGTTGGAAAATGCGCTCTTATAAACAGGGGCCCGTTTATGCTTTGGGCTCCCGAGTCGAAAGGTAACAGGGGTCCGAAGAAAAAAAAAAAGCCTAGTTTTAAACAAAACAGGGGCCTGTTTTTTAGAAATGGGGGCCCATTTTTAAAAACGGGCCCCCATTTCTAAATGGTATTTTTCCTTTTTTTTCCACAAGCCGCCCTTGTTTGAAAACGGGGGCCCGTTTTGTGGAATTTGATTCCACAACCCGCCACTTGGCTCGGGATTAGGCCCGGGATAGGCCTGGGATGGCCACACCTGAGACATGGACCTACAAATTCAAATCTCCATGAATGAAAGCACAAATATGAACTTCAGAAATAGTTTACGCGCCTCTAATCAGAGAATTTTTATACGAAATTAAAACCCATTTCAAATTATACTGTCTAGATTCTAAATATGTAAATTTATTTAAAAATTGATTATTTTAACTATCTTTCATTTAATTTATACTAAATCGGGTCCATAAATTTGAAATACTAACTAATTTTGTTAATTTAATAACTTTTTTATTTGAAAGAATTTTGGAAAAAAAATTATATGTCATCAATCTACAAAAAATTCTTTTGTATTTAAAAAATAAAAAATAAAAAAATGTTAAGTTTACATCAAATTATGTGGGTCGTACACGTCAAATTTTTAAAAAGATAATTACGGCCATTAAAAAATTAATTAAAAAAAATATATTAGAAAAAAAAATACAAAAAAATATGCTCATCAATATTCAGTGTGTTACAAACCACTTCCCAAAACAGTTTGAGAAAATAATTTTAATTGTGTCAAAAAGTGTGGGTCGTGCACATGCATGGTATGGTCCTGAAACAGGGATTTTTAAAACATAGTTTTCAAAACTCCATTCAAAAAGTTATTTTTTATTATGTGGGTATTAAAACAAATTACATATTTGGAAAGTACACTCAGAGGGCTATCTTTTACATTACTAACTTTTTCCAAGATTCAATCTCTAAGTGTTTCAAAATTTAAGCTCAAATGAGAGAAAATCTGAAAATCAGGGAAAACACTTCCACTTTTTGGCAAAAAAGTGGACTCATCTTCTTGCACTGACCCAATATCCATTACATACCAATCTTGCTTTTTTTCTAACCACTTCACCAACTTCATTCAATTTATTCCAGAACACCCATATTGTATCAATTACATTCTTGTCTTTCGGTCTCGGAATAAGTTCCCATGCATTGTTCTTCTCAATCTAGTTCAACTCTTTTTCCATAGCCTTTATATCCAATTCTCATTTTTACAAGCTTCACCAACATATTTAGGTTCAATCTTGGAAATCAAACATATTTCTTCACCAACAATCCTTCTCCTATTTATCACAGCTTTATTTTTATTACCAATAATCTGACTTTTTAAATGATTTATTTTCACATACCTTGGAGTCTTCTGATATTCTAATTCTCATGTTCTTGAACTTCTTCATTGGCAACGACAATATCTAGATTAATCGTCTCTACTAGATCATTCTACTTTAGGCTCTCAAAATGCACTTTCTTTGAAATAACATCCTAATCATCATACTCATATCTGCATGCTCTGATCTGCTTTCCATGACATTCATCAACCTTCACATTTTCATATTCCACTATCTTTCTCAACCTCTTATTGTAACATCGGTAGGCCTTGCTCTTAGTAGAATAACCGAAGAAGATTCCTTCATCACATCTTGCATCAAACTTTCCTATATCCTCATCTCTTTTGATATAACATTTCCTTCCAAAAATTCTGAAATATCTAACTGTAGGAACATGACCAGAACATAACTCATAAGGAGTCTTACTAGAATCACCTTTTACATGCACCCAGTTGAATGTGTATATAGCAGTGCTAACATCTTCTCTCCAAAAGGTCTACGAAACATTCCTTTCAATCAACATAGTCCTTGCAACATCCAAAATAGTTATGTTCTTTCTTTCAACAACTCCATTCTATTGAGGGGTTCTAGGAGCAAATAATTGTTTTCTAATTCCATGATTTTCACAAAATGAATCAAACTCATCAGATGTTAAATCTCCTCCTCTATCAAATCTCATACATTTTAGCTTCAATCTTGACTTTGTCTCCACCTTAGCTTTGAATATCTTGACTTTCTCTAGTGCTTCTAATTTCTCCATTAGAAAGGTAACCCACATCATTCTAGAACAGTCATCAATCAACAACATGAAATAATTGTCACCCTACATACTTCTCACTCTTTTAGGACCACACAAATCAGTATGCAAAAGATCTAATAATTCATTCAATGTATATAACTTAGTTTTGATTTAAATTCTTGTTTGCTTTTCCAATGCACATTCTTTACATACAAGATTAGAAGGTTTAATAATCTTAGGAAAATCTCTAACAGCTTGAGTAGAACCTATCTAAATCATGCAGTCAAAATTAACATGAAACATCCTTCTATGCCACAACCAACTTTCATCTATTTGAGCAATCAAATAATTTTTCTCACCAACATTCAAATGAAAGATATTATCTTTAGTCTTAGTTCCCAATCAAATCTCTATACCAGAGGCATTCAAAATATTGCATTTACCATTCTTGAATTGCAAATCATATTCCTTATCAATTATCTATCCAACACTTAAAAGATTATGCTTCAAACCTTCAACATATATAAGATATCATTAGTATTATGCTTACCATCAAGAGAAATAGCACCTCTACAATGAATTACACAATCTTTGTCATCCCCAAATCTTATTATACCACCATCATACCTCTCCATATTCACAATTTTACTTTTATGACCTTTCATATGATGTGAACAATTGTTGTCAATAACCCATTCATCTTTCTCTTCAATGTTAGCAGCTAAAGCTTTCTCCTCAACAATGCAACTTGTAGAATCCACTGGTACTATATTATCTTCCTTGATAGAAATAAATACAAATTTATCTTCTGAATTCTCATTCTCAAACTCTTCATTTGTCACACCTTCATCAACAACATAATAGAATTTCTTCTAATATTTGTACTCTTTGTTAGGCTTATAAGGCTTATCAAACTTATCATGCCTATCATAATTTGACATTCTTTCAGGACACCTAGAAGAAAAATGTCCTATCTTATTACAAGAGAATTATTTCAAAGTTAACTTTCCATCATACTTACCAACTCCCTTAGAAATATCCAAGTAATAAGTGCTTCAAGCTCATCCAACTCTCTTTCCTATTCTTCTATCTCTCTCATTTATATTTCATATCTAGCAACTCTAGATGAACTTTCTCCCAAACCATACTTTTGCTTCTCAGATATAGAGGCTTTAAATGCAGTCTCATATTTACCATGTGATTCTACAAATTCACTCAACTCAAATGCAGCAAGTTTACCTACTAGCATGTCTCTTGTCATAGTGATCACAGTCTAAATCTCACCAATAGAAGCAACTTTAGATTTGTAAGAAGGAGGCAAGGATCTCAACACTTTAGAAAAAAATTCATCTTCTTCAAGAGTTCCACCTGCACATCCGATGTTTATGACAAGTTCATTCACTTTAGCCATAAAGGATGATATGTTCTCATCTTCTCCCATATTTAGCATCTCATACCCTCCTTTAAAACTATGCATTTTAGCAAATTTGACATGTATATCCCCTTCATACAAGGTCTCTAACTTTTCTTAGATCTCATGTGCAGTTTGCAATCCCATCACATTAGTTATCTCTGAATCAGTTAGGGCACTCAACAATGCTTTTTTATCCCTTATGTTATGTTCAAACATCTTTGATCTCGTTTGCAGTAATTGGACCATTCTGAGGAACATTGTAGGTATTCTTTGTAATCTTCTAATAGTCATCTCCAAGAAACTTCCAATGGCACTCCATCGGGTCCTTCCATATAGTGTAATTTCTTCCATCAAATCTCATACTCTCTTGAAAACATAGCTTACCATCCTAAATATCCTCAAGCAATCAAGCTTCTTCTAAAGGATCTAGCTCTTATACAAATTGTTGGTAATAACAATGAAGGAAAACTGAGAGGGGGGTGAATCAAATTTCACTACATTAAACAATTTAAGCAAAATTTCTTATCAAATCAATTGCAACAACAAGAAGGATAATAACAATAAAAACAACACACGTAACACTAATATTTTGATGTGGAAAACACAACTAAGGAAAAAAATTATGTTGGGAACCTACCCACAGTAAGATGATACTCTATATTAGTATGTGTAAATGTTATAATGGGGAATGCACATGCATTCAGGCACACAACTTAGAGATCAATTCTCAAAATATAATAACCCAGAAGCCTACAACCCTTAGGGAAGGTTCACTGCATTACAAGAACATTCAAATAAAAATCTATTTTATATGAACTAGAAGAACATCATCTCCAAATATCTGATGACAGTTTTGGTTTAGCACAATTGTCTGCTCTGCAACACTCTCTTCCCTACACTTCTCAATGAAGATGAATTTTCTTATTCGCACATACACTACTCTCATTTAATGCATACACAATACTTATCACCAAATTACATGAGTATAACACCCATTTATACAAATCATCAACCTTGACTACAAGGTCATCTCAACCCTTAAGACCTAACTTCAAAATTACATCACACAATACATAGATCAACCACCAGACAAATATAATGCCATGATGACATAGCATGGAACCAAATCAAATCCTTGAACATGCAACATGCTACAACACTAAAAATTTTGCATAACATGAAGAACATCATCGAACCCATGAGTTGTTGGAATTAGGGATCACTGAGAGGGGGCAGTGAATCAATGATCTACTGGAAATTAAAACTGCAAACTTATTCTTTATCCACTGGTTAATAATGCATAACAAATATGAACATAAACATGCAACAACAAAAGCACAAAATCCACAACACCAGAATTTTTACATGTAAAATTAGAAAGGGAAAAACTATGGTGGGGCTGGAACCCACAATATTCATATACTATGGCCAGGAGTACATAAATATTACATAGATGGGGAGTGCACTTGCATTCAGGCTCACTACCTAGAACTCACTGCTCAATTACAATTGCTTGGAAGCATACAACATTTAGGGAAGGCTCACTACATTACAATTTGATTACAAAGTGAGTTTACAATGAAATGAACTCTTAGAAAGCATCTAACAATGCAAAATTGAGTTTCGGTTAGGCTTTATATCATTGAATGTTTCTGCTCTACTGATTACCCTATTCTGGTCTCAGTCAGTTACCAGTTGATCTGAAAGAAAAATGCACATGTGAAACTGTGCTCAATTGCACCAAAACTGATCACCAAAAACTTAATACAACATAATATATCAAAAATCAACCGCTACAATGATCTTATATATCCGGTCTCACCACAAAAATAATTTCCTTCAAGTCGGCTCCAATCTCGAACATACCATAGCACTGGACTAAAATATTCCAACCATTTCCAATAGGTCCTACCAAACACTGAGATGACAAAAATAATCACCACAAACACCACAACACTGGAGATGATTCCAAATCAACACATTACCAAAATACCCTGTTGTACTGATTAACTGTCTACCAGTTACCTCCACCTTTTTGATAAGCTAAGTCACAACTGACAAATCGAATCACTATGAAGAGTTGATATCAATGACAACTCTAAACAACTAATCAACCATTGAAAGTCTTCTAAAATCACTGGATGAGTGTCAATTGCCAGCATGAGATCCTCAATAATGCACACAATGATCAATGCAAACCAACAAAGCAAATAGGAGACAATTAGGAAACACCAACAAGCACATTAGAACCATCCAAAATGGATGTACCAATACCACTTAATCAAATCTCCACTGATCAACATGTTGATACTCAAGATCACTCAACAACAGCAACTAGGAATAGAAAGATAACTTGCGGTGAACCAAATCATGAACCATCTAAATTGAAGATACTCATGAACATCCCAAACACTCTCCCAAACCTACATCTCAAGATATAATCATTCTGGAGCATAGCAAATTAAATACTAGAACACTAGAATATTGGATACTGAAAAACCAATCCTTATATCGGAATCCATAACTCGATCAAATCACCACTTAGCATCATGAAACTAACATTGAATCAAGTATCTCTAGTTGATTCAGCATTTCAAACAGATAAACCAACCAGATCAATTCTTTGCAATCACTAGAACACCAAAACATAGGAATATGTTAACATCAATGACAATAACATATCCTAGAGGTAGCAATATCCAACAACATCCGCTTGATATTTTTGGCTAAGTACATTAGTTACATTTAATTTATTTATATAGTTATTTTTTTCTTTGTTCAAGATAATTATTAATGCCACATAATTTAATTCTAGTATATTTATTTGATTATTAATATCTAATTTTATTACCTTATTATTTTAGGTAAGCAAACTTTTATTCTAAAATCATTTTTGGTGAAGCCTTGTACTCTTATGACCTTTAGAGATTTAAATGTGTATTTTTTATTTTCTATTAATTTATCATGGATTAATTATATTTTTAAATTTCATATTTATTGCTACAATCAATTATCTTCCAAAGGTTTGCTAATGCTAGGAGCTAATAAAAATCCTAATTTAGTTTTGAGAATAAATTCTCGCTTAAAATATCATATGATTTCTCATTGTATCAATTTTGAAATATCCATTGAGATTAAAAAATAATTAATAATATGTACTCATGATATGCATATGGATAAAAATAACTATGGTTAAAATATCATATGACCTATAATACTACCAAATTTAATTGATATTAGACATTGGTAATAATAAATATGATTTCCTTAGGCATATAACAAAATATAATTTTTTATAGGTACAAATAGAGATTCCTATTGGAGTTAAAATATCATGTGACTTCTAATTCTACCAATATTTATTTCTAGTAAACATTGATACTAATAAATCTATAGTTTATTTAAGCATAAAATAAAATATTTTTTGTAATAGATCTTCTTACTAATAGATTTATGGTTTATTTGTATATAAATAATAGGAGTATCCATAAGAGAATCTAGGATTTTGAAAAACTTACTATAATGGGATGCATGACATACTATCAATAGGTGAAACAATATCATCACATAAATGTATATCCCTAGATGTAACAATAGAAGTTATAGAAGTTTTGGTTTCTACATATATACACTAATCGCTCTAATTGAATGCTAACCCTAACCTAACCCTAATGTTAACTCTAACCATAGAAATATACCCTACCTACAACTTCAACCTTAATCTAACCTTAGTATGAACCCTAACCCTTATTGAATTATTATCCTAATTCAATACTAACCCTCGCCCTCACCATGCCTTATCCTAACCATAATTGGACCCTAACTAAAAACTAAACTTAACTCTAACCCTAAAATCAAAAGTGACTATAGTTTAACCCTAATCCTAATTGAATTCTAGCCCAAACCCTTACCCTAATTTTATCCTAAGCCTAAATTAATTGGATCATAATCATAATTCTAACCAAAATTAAAATCTAATTATACTAATCATAACTATGATCAACCACATATCATAATCAAACCTATCCTTGACAATATCCCTAATCTAAACCCAATTAAAACCTAACCATAACCTAATCCTAAACTTAGATAAAACCTTAAAATTAATCCCTAATTACAAGTTAAACTATGATCTACCAATAATTAAACATTAATCTAATCTACCCCAAACCTTGATCATAATTAAGCCCTTAGCATAATCAAACCCTAGGCGTAATTGAACCCTAACTCTAATTAACTATAACCTTGACCCTTAACCCTAAACCTAACTCTTACTTAACCATAACCCTAATAATAATCCTTAGTCCTAACCCTAATACCTAACCCTGACAATAACTCAAAATGTATCTCTAACCCTAATCCTAATCCTAACCTTCACAATGACGTTGATCGTATCCCTAATTGTAATCCTAATGCTAACCCTAAACATAACCATTATTTAAACTCTAACCCTAACCTAACCCTTATGTCATAAAACTAAACTCTAACCTTAACCTAACCATAATTGTAACCCTAAACTTGTATGTAACCCAAACCCTAAACATGATGTAAACCTAAACCATAATCTTAATTCTAACACTAACCCCTAACTCAAACCATAACCTTAAACCATAACCTAACCATAAACCTAAATATAACCCTAACCTTAACCCTAACCATAATCCTAACCATAATCATAAACTCTAACCTTGATGCTAACCCTAACCATGATCTAAACTCTAACCATTATCATAACCCTAACCCAAATCATGATGTAAACCTTATCCTCGAGCATAACACTAAGCTTAACACTAACCATAACCATAATACTTGCCATTTATTGATTCATTTTATGTTTTCCATGTTGTGGGGCACGACTACTACTAGCATATATAACTTAAATTTTAATTCAATCTATTTAAAATACATTGAGATATATCCTTCTCAAGGTGCCTAATTTTAATGAATGTATGCAAATGCATATGTATGTATGTATGTATGTATGTATATGTATGTATGTATGTATGTATGTATATGTATGTATGTATGTATGTATCTATGTATATACACACATACATATATAAATGTACATATGTACTTTTACATATATGTATATTTGTATGTATGCATGTATACATAATACATACATACATACATGGATTTCAAAAAAACCTTTTAGATATTCAAATAGTTTTGAGAGTGACTTTGTAATGATGTTGAATGTGGCTTCAAAAAGGTAGTTGTTAATAATAATTTATTTATTTATTTTAAATAAATATAATTTAAATTTAATCAAACATTTAATTTTGAAGCAATATTAGTTAGTTAATTATCAGATCAAATAATCTATATCATTTAAACATATTTAACTATATATACTTTGATTGTGCCTTCTTTGATCTTTTGTATGGGGGGAGAAATACAATGAAAAATATTATTAAAGTGTAATAAATCAAAATATTTGGATTAAAGATAAATGCAAAGAGACATTTCTAAGGATATTTGTGAAGTTTAAAATAAGGAGAATTATAAATTATGTGAAGAAGAATGAATTAAGTAAGATAAACAAGAATTTTCATGTAATTATACTTAACAAGACACAAACATCTAGAGAACCATGGTACCAAGAGAAAAAATCATAAAGCATTTCAATTCATGGCACGTATGAATTAGTCTTGTTTCTTATTAGATGAGATACATATACTCTAAGACCAATTGGTAGAAATTGGATGCCTTTTGGATCTATTTCAATTTCTAGCATCATACCATCCATGGTTCCAAACTCTCTTTTTCTTGATATCCAAGTTCCCCTTCTAGGGTCAGCAACTTGCTTGTTGGATTCATTTACTACCTCTAACATTGCTCCTTTTGCATCTCCCGCAAAAATATGCTTCTTCTTCGAATTTTGTTCAATGCAATAATGTCACAACCCTCCTTTATCACTTTTTTTGATTTAAATAAAAAACTTTATTTATATTCTTTGGATGAATTATTGAATGAATATTGTAAGGGAATAAAATTAATAAACCACACACATGGAAAATGCATATAAATTTTAATTAGTTATTTAATTTCCCTCACCCAAATTAAGGCACATGTTGTAGGAGGAATAAGAAACTTCTAGAGGCTTCTCCACCTCCTTGCACGTAACTCCTCCCACTAAGCCCAATTAATTTGCATGGAGGCCAAATTGGGAGAGAATCTCTTTTTTTTTCAATTAATAATTAGGTAGTGGGAATTTGAAATTTCTTTTATAAAATAGGTACAAGTTTCAAAAGAAAAGTTAGCTATTCCATAAGAAATTCTGCAATTTCTCCTTTGCAGTCCATTTTTCATTGCAGCCAAGGTTTTGTTGGGAGGATTTCTCTTCAATTTGGAGGATCAAGGAAGACTCTACACCATTTTGCAAGCACCCAGGTTCCTTCAAGCTTAGTTTTGTGCATCCTATTCTTGTTGTAGATTAGATTAGATTAAATTATTTTATGAAAATGAAATTCATTTGTGAAATTAGTTTTCAGACTTTTATAAGAATTAGATTAAAATGTTTGAAAAGAAAAAAGTAGATTAAATTGTTGATTCATTGTTTAGATTCTTGATTTTGGAGTAGATTAAAATGTTTGATAAAAAGTAAAATAAATTGTTGATTCATTGTTTCAAATTTTGATAAAATTTAGTTTCAGATTTTGGAGTAGATTAAAATGTTTGATAAAAGAGTAAAATAAATTGTTGATTCATTGTTTCAGATTTTTGATAAAATTTAGTTTCAGATTTTGGAGTAGAATAAAATGTTGAAAAAAAAAGTAGAACAAATTGTTGATTATTAGTTTAAGATTCTTGATAAAAAGGAAGTAGATTAAATTTGCTTGATAAGAATTAGATTCACTGTTTTTAAAAAAATTTAGATCCAGATTTAAATTGTTTTTTTTTTTTTTCCTCTTATTAAATTTTAGATTGATTCTTGCTAAGTAGAACCATCTTTTCATCTCTCTGGATTTTTGTTATCTAAATCTCATCCTCTAAAAGAGATTTCATTGTGATTTCTCTTAAGAACAGAAAAGAAATTATTTGAAAACAAGGGTGAACTTCACTACAATTTTTCTCTCTGTAATCATTTAATGATTGTTATTATTTTCTTTTGAAAACTCTCGGTGGATTGAACAAAGAGCTCACTGAAAATACCAATTGAATAAATCCTCCTGGACTCTGAGAATATATCCTGGAAACAAACAAATTTCCTGAGAAGTCTGAGAATAACTCCCTTCCTGTAATGGCTGGATAAATCTCTCTCCCTCTCTCTCTGTGAATAAGATAAATATATAATAAAAGTCTGGGTTATGTAAAGAGATAAAAATAAGAAAAAACTCAATTATTTTCCTTGTTCTTACCTTCTTAAATAAAAATTATCCTTTGTAAAGAATTTGAAACCATATATATATTTATATATATATATATATATATATATATATATATATATACATACATATATATATATATATATAATCCCAATGTCAATTTACAAATATTAATGTTACATTATCAATCACTGCATTTGGCACAGACCCCAAAAATAACCGCACATACGCACAGACCCCGAAAATAACCGCATGTACGCGGAATGGCGTTACCGAAAACCGGCAGGGTTAGTGGTACCCCCCACTACCCTGCGGTCACTACAAGTGGCCGCAGGGGAGTGGAGGGGACCACGTGGCCCCGTCAACCCCTACGGGCCTGCACATGCAGGACCACAGGGAGTGACGGGACCCGTGGTCCCCACCCCCTGGTTTTACATATATATTAATAAAACAAGATTCGCCATAGGAATTTTCGATGGAAGTTTTAACATTTGATTTAACAATTAAGTAATTTTTGTGTATCGTTTTAAATTAAATTTAAATTAATTTTTTTTCATGTACATTTGTTTAGTTAAATTTAATTTCCTTAAAATTAACAAGAGTTGAATTCAATGTATTATTTCAATTCCTTAGAGAAATGAATGGATCATTTGACCCATGATTTTTGAGATAAGTAAAGTCTCATTATTATTCAATTTGGTCACTCATGAGAAATTTGTAACCTTATAACTAATTAAGTCTTGCGATAAGAGAAAACCTTTCTGCATTTCGAATGTAAATGACGTTACTTTTGCATTGCATTATGATTATTTCATATTCCTTATTTTTATGCAATTACTCGTAAGTTCACAACTATCATTACCATGCCAATACATGTATTAATCCAATTAATTGTAGAATAATGATATTCTTTTTTTTTCGAATAGTATTTAAGGTTTAAATTATGTACACCCATTTCATAATTATATTCAAGTATGATGTTAGCTTAGAAAACTAAATGAATGGAGTTGGAAAACTAAAACTAGCAGCGTTCGGTATATACGGTGCCTCTAGGTCACGCTTACGGGTAATGCCGTCGTGTTGAACTATTGCACTTAATGCCTAATAAAGCTGCATTAACGACATCTGTGGCATCGTCCCTATAAATCGTCGGGGAGTAATAAGGGACATTTGGAAGTTAAAAATCTAAGGGGCGGGTAATCCCTCTTGGATCGATAATTTAATAAGATAACTTTTAATTGAATTTCACATCCGTTGATATAACCACAGTAAACCCCTCTTAGGGATGGTCTAGTTAAGAGCTCTCATGAAATTGACTTTATTTATTTATTTATTTATTCACCTCGAAGGGGTACTGGTGATTTGAAATTGGGTGACGCTCATGTTAAGTATTAGGATCTAGTTATTTTGTTTAGGCCACAAGCAATAGGCCATCTTGAGCCTTCGCTTAAGTCCTACCTTCGTGGGTAGCAACCGCAGAGAAACTGTCTGGGACACTGACCCTAGAAAGGGTTGCGTACCCACAAATCAGTTTACATCAAACCATAGTTTAGAAAATAGAACTACATACTTTACGCCTTGATCCCGCGCTGAAGCGGGTATGTAGGCAGTCTTGGGACGGAGTTGTCCCTCGTACTCAAGCATTCGTGGGTGGGGTCTAGGCTTGGTTGAGTAAGAATCCTAATTGAAAGATATGATAATCAAACTTAATTCAATGCATACTCAGAAGGAATCCCATATGGATTCGCTTGACTTCCCAAGGCTTTAAGCCAAATTCCGAGGCGGAATTCAAGCTTGTATTATTTTCTTATTACTCCTAAGGACGGCGACCTCGGTGCATTCTTGTTAGAAGAATGTAGTACTTAGTGAGTGGCTCAGGACCCGAATGGTCCCGATGAGTCTAAGTCTCTGGCCAGAGCATCTCCTATCTCGTTTGGATGGATGCCTACCCCGTATGGGTAGATGCCTATCCCGTATTGGATAGATGGAATTCATGTCCCGTATGGACAATTGCCTAACCCGTATGGTTAGAAGCTCATCCCGAATGGATGAATGCCCAATCCTATTTGGATGGATGCCTAGAGTATGCAATTGAATAAAACATAATAAAGAAAAAAAATATATACTCATTTTTTTTGTTGGATGAATCATGGTGGGTTATTACTTGTGGTATCAGAGCAAAGGTTCAAATCTAGGCCTTGTGCTCACTTCAATTTATTCAACTAAGGGAATGTTTTACAATAATAGAAATTAAATTTTATTCTACAAAAAGAAAACTAACTACATAATTTAACTTTCAGGTAAAACCTAGAATGGCAAGAGGAAGAGGAAGAGGAAGAGGAAGAGGAAGGGGTAATGGGAGACGTACCAGGAGTCAAAGGGAGGAAAACCATGAGGAAAACCATGAAGGGAACCATGAGGAAGATCATGAAGAGGCCCGACACAACCTAGGGAATAAGGGAGATGGGGTCCAAGCTATAATCGACCTTCTAACCGAACAAAGAGATAAAATCAACTTCCTGGAACAATCACTACAGGATCTTAGGGAAAGGCAGAATGACTATGAGAATAGAAGTGGTACCGAGAATGGAAACCCTGGTAGCAATCAAGGAAATGTGATGGGTAATGGAAAGGAAAATAACATATTAGAACTCTCCAAGGTTTTGAAGAAAATCACCCCTCCTAAGTTCGATGGGAGGCAGATTGGTGAAGGGGCTGAGAATTGGCTAAATGAAATGGAGAAATATTTTGAGCTAAGAGATTTCAGCGAAACAACTAAGGCTTTATGGGGCTCCTATCAACTCACAGGGGAGGCGGCTAGTTGGTGGACCAACACCAAGGAACAAAATGGGTATAACAGGGATACAATCACATGGGATCAATTTGTTCACCATTTTCGAGATAGGTGGCTCCCTCAATTGTTCTTCGATGAGAAAGTGACAGAATTCCATAATCTACGTCAAGGGTCCCTATCCGTTCAACAATATTGGGATAAGTTCGCCAAGTTGCTTAAGTATGTGCCTATGTACCAAAGGGATGAAGAAGGCCAAGCAAGGAAATTCATTTTGGGGCTGAATACCAACATAGGGGCAGAGGTTGATATGCATGGACCCAGAAATATGAATGAAGTACTTGAAAAGTCCCTAAGGCAAGAGAGGAAGATTCAAACACTAGCAGGACGGAACTATAATGGGAACCACTCATTTAAAACGAAGCAAGAATTCAATGGAAACACTAATTTCAACAAGGGTCAAAGGAATAACTCTTCCGAAAGGAGACCACCACCTAATCAATATCAGAGGAATGGAAATGATAATAACAGGGGTAATAATAACAGGGGCAATGATAACAGGGGCAATAATAACAGGGGCAATGATAACAGGGGCAACTATAACAGGAATGACCAGCAGAACAGGATAACTTATCCACCTAGGGGAAATGAAACAAGGAATGATCCCCCTAGAAATCAAGGTAGGAGAGGTCCCCCAGGCGGATGCTTTATGTGCGGGGAAAACCACTTTGCTAGAGATTGCCCCAGGATGCAAGGACAAATTAGAGCCAATCAACCCCAACAAGGGCCCCAACAGAGGATTCATGCAGCAGTTAGGAACCAAAGAAGAAGATACCAGAATGTTCCCATGGAAACTACAGGTACACTATTTGAACAACCAATATCAATTCTAATTGACACTGGATCATCTGAATGTTTCATCTCACCTGAATTAGTGAACAAATATGCATTAAAAGTTAATCAAATGGAGTCATCATGGACGGTTCAATATGGGGATAAGGCAACTAGAGAAGTAACTAAGTGTTTACCAAGGGCAAAGGTACAATTCCCTGAGTTCGAAACAAGGGTAGATCTCTATGTGGCACCCTTAGGATTATATGATGTAATTATGGGAATGAGTTGGTTAGCAGACCATCAAGCTAATGTAGATTGTTATAGCAAAATTGTTGAATGTTTGGATGATGGGGGGAAAAGGGTCAAAATCCAAGGAAAGTTTAAACCCATTAATATAGAAACTATCTCAGCAATGCAATTAAAGAAGGAAAGGAGAAGAGGAGGACAAATCTTTATGGTCGAAATTGATGAAGGAAAGGAGGAAAATACACCAACATTTGAAAATACCCCTTTCTTAAAGGAGTTTAAGGATGTTTTTCCAGAAGAACTACCCAGCTTACCCCCTAAGAGAAAGTTTGACTTTTCTATCGAAGTACTCCCAGGAGCTGAACCAGTATCAAAGGCACCTTACCGAATGAACACAACCGAATTACAAGAGCTCAAAATGCAATTAGAGGAACTCTTAGCTAAGGGATTAATAAGGCAAAGTGTATCACCATGGGGAGCGCCAATTTTATTTGTTAAGAAGAAGGATGGAACCTTAAGGCTATGCATCGACTATAGAATGTTGAACAAAGCCACCATAAAGAATAGGTATCCCTTACCTCGCATAGAGGACCTTTTTGACCAAATGAAAGGAGCAGCAGTTTTCTCGAAAATAGATCTTCGGTCAGGGTATCATCAACTCAAAATTAAGGAAGAAGACATTCCGAAGACAGCTTTCAGGATGAGATATGGACATTATGAATTCACGGTAGTTCCTTTTGTAGTAACTAATGCCCCAGCCGCATTCATGAACCTGATGAATAGTGTATTCCATGACTACTTGGATAAGTTTGTTTTGGTATTTTTGGATGACATATTGATTTATTCTAGAAATGAAGAGGAACATTTAGCGCACCTACAAATTGTTTTGCAAAGATTGAGAGAACATAATTTATATGGAAAATTGTCCAAATGCGCCTTCTTTGAGGAAAAGATTCACTATCTTGGGCATATAATATCAAAGGAAGGAATAGCAGTCGACCCAGATAAAATAAAGGCGATAGTAGAATGGCCAATCCCTAAGAATGTCTCAGAGGTAAGAAGCTTTATGGGGCTAGGAGGTTACTATAGGAGGTTTGTGGAAGGATTCTCTAAGATAGCAAATCCCATCACCTCGTTGCAAAGGAAGGGCAAAAGGTTTGTATGGACCGAGCAAAGTGATAAGGCATTTCAAATCTTGAAGGAAAAACTAACTTCAGCACCCATTCTAAAGGTACCAGACCCAAACGGACACTTCACAGTCATAACAGATGCTTCTATTGAAGGGTTAGGAGAAGTACTTGTCCAAGATGAAGAGGTAGTGGCTTATGAATCTAGGAAGCTGAAGACTCATGAAGTCAACTATGCACCCCACGACTTAGAGTTGGCAGCAATTGTGCATGCCCTGCAAAAGTGGAGACACTTCTTACTAGGGAAGCCCTTTGAGCTTAAGTCGGACAACCAAGGACTAAAATACATCTTTACCCAACCTCACTTAAATGCCAGACAAAGAAGGTGGTTAGAGTTTCTAAGTGAATATGACTTTGAGATTGAATATATTAAGGGAAAAGAAAATAGAGTGGCAGATGCCTTAAGTAGGAGGAGACACTTGATGACTATAGCAACCTTCAAAACCTCTTTCAAAAGGCAAGTAATGGATGAGCAAGGACATGACCCATGTTATGAGCAAGTCAAATTAACTATAAGACACAACCGGACCGACCCTAAGGTCGAAGGGTATACATTTGATGAAGATGGGCTACTCAGATACAATAACAGAATCTATGTTCCTAATTCAGGGAATTTAAGGGAAGTAGTTTTATCGGAGGCTCACAATGCCCCTTATTCAGGCCACCCAGGGGTTAACAAACTTTATGCAAATCTAAAGAAATTATACTTTTGGCAAGGGTTGAAAAGCGATATTGTCAAGTACGTAGCTAAATGTTTGGAGTGTCAAAGAGTAAAGGCAGAACATAGGCACCCCGCTGGATTGTTACAATTGCACGATGTACCTCAACATAAGTGGCAAGTTATTAGTATGGATTTTGTACAAGGGTTACCCATGTCACCTTCTAGGCATGATGCAATAATGGTGGTAATTGACAAACTCACTAAGGTGGCATACTTTATACTAGGGAATCTGATAGATGATGCACCCACCTTGGCTAGATGCTTTGTTAAGGAGATAGTTAGGTTGCATGGGATACCAGAGAAAATCATATCAGACAGAGATGCAAGATTCACTTCCAGGTTTTGGACCACTCTTCAATCAGCTCTAGGGACTCAACTAAATTTTAGCACCGCATACCACCCGGAAACCGACGGTCAGACAGAAAGGACAAATCAGATTATGGAAGACCTGCTTCGTATGTACTGCATGGACCAGCAGAGAAAATGGGAAGAGTACCTACCTTTGGTAGAGTTTGCCTACAATAATACATATCAAACATCTTTGGGAATGGCACCTTTTGAAGCTTTGTATGGTAGACCATGTCGAACACCTTTGAGTTGGGATAGTCTTGAAGATAGAGTGATTATTGGGCCAGATATGTTGAGAGAAATGGAAAGGAAAACTAAGGAAATTAGGCAAAGGTTGAAGGAAGCCTCGGATAGGCAGAAAAGTTATGCAGATAAAAACAGAACACCAAGGGAGTTTGAAGTAGGAGAGAAAGTCTTCCTAAGGGTTAGGCCACACAAGAGTTCCATAAGATTTGGGAAAAAGACTAAGCTTGCACCTCGTTATGTCGGACCCTTTGAAATATTGGGAAGAATTAATCTAGTTGCTTATCGGTTGGCCTTGCCTCCCCAATTGAGCCGAATCCATGATGTCTTCCATGTATCTCTTCTTAAGAAGTATGTACCTGATGAGAAACACATTTTGAATTGGGATGCCTTGCAGGTCCAAGAAATGGGGGGAATAATGATAGAGCCATTCAGAATCTTGGAGAGGCGCCAGTGCCAGTTGCGCAACAGAGAGGTTGATCAGTGCAAAGTGCAATGGGACCAGTACGACGAGAAGAATGCCACGTGGGAGGATACTAAGGAGATGCAACAGCTATTTCCCTTTTTGTTTTGAACATGAACTATAAACCCTTTTGAATGCATTTAATAAGTGCATCGGGACGATGCACAGATTAAGGGGGGGAGGATGTCACAACCCTCCTTTATCACTTTTTTGATTTAAATACAAAACTTTATTTATATTCTTTGGATGAATTATTGAATGAATATTGTAAGGGAATAAAATTAATAAACCACACACATGGAAAATGCATATAAATTTTAATTAGTTATTTAATTTCCCTCACCCAAATTAAGGCACATGTTGTAGGAGGAATAAGAAGCTTCTAGAGGCTTCTCCACCTCCTTGCATGTAACTCCTCCCACTAAGCCCAATTAATTTGCATGGAGGCCAAATTGGGAGAGAATCTCTTTTTTTTTCAATTAATAATTAGGTAGTGGGAATTTGAAATTTCTTTTATAAAATAGGTACAAGTTTCAAAAGAAAAGTTAGCTATTCCATAAGAAATTCTGCAATTTCTCCTTTGTAGTCCATTTTTCATTGCAGCCAAGGTTTTGTTGGGAGGATTTCTCTTCAATTTGGAGGATCAAGGAAGACTCTACACCATTTTGCAAGCACCTAGGTTCCTTCAAGCTTAGTTTTGTGCATCCTATTCTTGTTGTAGATTAGATTAGATTAAATTATTTTATGAAAATGAAATTCATTTGTGAAATTAGTTTTCAGACTTTTATAAGAATTAGATTAAAATGTTTGAAAAGAAAAAAGTAGATTAAATTGTTGATTCATTGTTTAGATTCTTGATTTTGGAGTAGATTAAAATGTTTGATAAAAAGTAAAATAAATTGTTGATTCATTGTTTCAGATTTTGATAAAATTTAGTTTCAGATTTTGGAGTAGATTAAAATGTTTGATAAAAGAGTAAAATAAATTGTTGATTCATTGTTTCAGATTTTTGATAAAATTTAGTTTCAGATTTTGGAGTAGAATAAAATGTTGAAAAAAAAAGTAGAACAAATTGTTGATTATTAGTTTAAGATTCTTGATAAAAAGGAAGTAGATTAAATTTGCTTGATAAGAATTAGATTCACTGTTTTTAAAAAAATTTAGATCCAGATTTAAATTGTTTGTTTTTTTTTCCTCTTATTAAATTTTAGATTGATTCTTGCTAAGTAGAACCATCTTTTCATCTCTCTGGATTTTTGTTATCTAAATCTCATCCTCTAAAAGAGATTTCATTGTGATTTCTCTGAAGAACAGAAAAGAAATTATTTGAAAACAAGGGTGAACTTCACTACAATTTTTCTCTCTGTAATCATTTAATGATTATTATTATTTTCTTTTGAAAACTCTCTATGGATTGAACAAAGAGCTCACTGAAAATACCAGTTGAATAAATCCTCCTGGACTCTGAGAATATATCCTGGAAACAAACAAATTTCCTGAGAAGTCTGAGAATAACTCCCTTCCTGTAATGGCTGGATAAATCTCTCTCCCTCTCTCTCTGTGAATAAGATAAATATATAATAAAAGTCTGGGTTCTGTAAAGAGATAAAAATAAGAAAAAACTCAATTATTTTCCTTGTTCTTACCTTCTTAAATAAAAATTATCCTTTGTAAAGAATTTGAAACCATATATATATTTATATATATATATATATACATATATATATATAATCCCAATGTCAATTTACAAATATTAATGTTACATTATCAATCACTGCATTCGGCACAGACCCCAAAAATAACCGCACGTACGCACAGACCCCAAAAATAACCGCATGTACGGGGAATGGCGTTATCGAAAACCGGCAGGGTTAGTGGTACCCCCCACTACCCTGCGGTCACTGCAAGTGGCCGCAGGGGAGTGGAGGGGACCACGTGGCCCCGTCAACCCCTACGGGCCTGCACATGTAGGACCGCAGGGAGTGACGGGACCCGTGGTCCCCACCCCCTGGTTTTACATATATATTAATAAAACAAGATTCGCCATAGGAATTTTCGATGGAAGTTTTGACATTTGATTTAACAATTAAGTAATTTTTGTGTATCGTTTTAAATTAAATTTAAATTAATTTTTTTTCATGTACATTTGTTTAGTTAAATTTAATTTCCTTAAAATTAACAAGAGTTGAATTCAATGTATTATTTCAATTCCTTAGAGAAATGAATGGATCATTTGACCCATGATTTTTGAGATAAGTAAAGTCTCATTATTATTCAATTTGGTCACTCATGAGAAATTTGTAACCTTATAACTAATTAAGTCTTGCGATAAGAGAAAACCTTTCTGCATTTCGAATGTAAATGACGTTACTTTTGCATTGCATTATGATTATTTCGTATTCCTTATTTTTATGCAATTACTCGTAAGTTCACAACTATCATTACCATGCCAATACATGTATTAATCCAATTAATTGTAGAATAATGATATTCTTTTTTTTTCGAATAGTATTTAAGGTTTAAATTATGTACACCCATTTCATAATTATATTCAAGTATGATGTTAGCTTAGAAAACTAAATGAATGGAGTTGGAAAACTA
This sequence comes from Cryptomeria japonica, assembly GCF_030272615.1. Lineage (NCBI taxonomy): Eukaryota > Viridiplantae > Streptophyta > Pinopsida > Cupressales > Cupressaceae > Cryptomeria > Cryptomeria japonica. The sequence goes on along the minus strand of NC_081405.1, from coordinate 585,596,941 downwards.
AAACTAGCAGTGTTCGGTATATACGGTGCCTCTAGGTCACGCTTACGGGTAATGCCGTCGTGTTGAACTACTGCACTTAACGCCTAATAAAGCTGCATTAACGACGTCTGTGGCATCGTCCCTATAAATCGTCGAGGAGTAATAAGGGACATTTGGAAGTTAAAAATCTAAGGGGCGGGTAATCCCTCTTGGATCGATAATTTAATAAGATAACTTTTAATTGAATTTCACATCCGTTGAGATAAACCATAGTAAACCCCTCTTAGGGATGGTCTAGTTAAGAGCTCTCGTGAAATTGACTTTATTTATTTATTCACCTCGAAGGGGTACTGGTGATTTGAAATTGGGTGACGCTCATGTTAAGTATTAGGATCTAGTTATTTTGTTTAGGCCACAAGCAATAGGCCATCTTGAGCCTTCGCTTAAAAGTGCTACCTTCGTGGGTAGCAACCGCAGAGAAACTGTCTGGGACACTGACCCTAGAAAGGGTTGCGTACCCACAAATCAGTTTACATCAAACCATAGTTTAGAAAATAGAACTACATACTTTACGCCTTGATCCCGCGCTGAAGCGGGTATGTAGGCAATCTTGGGACGGAGTTGTCCCTCGTACTCAGGCGTTCGTGGGTGGGGTCTAGGCTTGGTTGAGTAAGAATCCTAATTGAAAGATATGATAATCAAACTTAATTCAATGCATACTCGGAAGGAATCCCGTATGGATTCGCTTGACTTCCCGAGGCTTTAAGCCAAATTCTGAGGCGGAATTCAAGCTTGTATTATTTTCGAATTACTCCTAAGGACGGCGACCTCGGTGCATTCTTGTTAGAAGAATGTAGTACTTAGTGAGTGGCTCAGGACCCGAATGGTCCCGATGAGTCTAAGTCTCTGGCTAGAGCATCTCCTATCCCGTTTGGATGGATGCCTACCCCGTATGGGTAGATGCCTATCCTGTATTGGATAGATGGAATTCACGTCCCGTATGGAAAATTGCCTAACCCGTATGGTTAGAAGCTCATCCCGAATGGATGAATGCCCAATCCTATTTGGATGGATGCCCAGAGTATGCAATTGAATAAAACATAATAAAGAAAAAAAATATATACTCATTTTTTTTGTTGGATGAATTATGGTGGGTTATTACTAATAAGAGGAGCCTTCCCCTTTTAATTGTGAAAACTTAGATTGTTCCATTGTTCCCACTACTTGTTCTCAACTTTGATGTTCACTAGCTTGTTTTTGTGCATTTCTACTTGGATGTTTTCCATTTTGTCCACTTTCTAAGTAAATTTGATGTTACACCCTTTCACGATGGTTGTTCATTTGATCTTTCTATAATTTAATGTTACTACTTATCAAGTTGCCATTAGTTTTATGTTCAAAGTTATTCTATATACTCTAGTCAGTCACTACTACCGAAATATTCAGTCGATATGAACAGTCCAGCCGGTTATAGAAGAAAGTAGTCACAGAGCGTAGTATACACTGAGCTGTCTACCGAGTATCATTTCATGTCTACCGAGTACCAAAGATGACACATCGAGTTGATATACACCAAGTGAAATGTGTTACAAGATTCATTAAACCTGGACATACATATGGAAACGTGCTACAAGATCGAGGAACATAGAACCGTTATCACATTGGAAATTGCACTTAAAGATTGTGTATGATTTTGAGGTCATCTAACCAATGAAATATTTTGCATGGTTATTCATTCGATAAAACATATTTGTAAGATCAAAGCAATGAATGGATCATTGACATAAGAGATCTATGTATACAACATGGATTTAGATCAGATATATACATGTAGCATGACAGAAAGGAAGATATAGAAATATATGAAGCAAGACATGTGAAAGCACTAAGTGTTATGACTTTTACAAAGACACAGAGGTCACCAAGAAGGATTTCAGAGAACAGTCAAAGAACAGAGTAAACAGAGGGGTTTACCAAGTTACTATATGGGTTATCGAGGTATGCTATAAGCAAGGTAATCTTATTCTGAGCACACAAAATCTGCTATAACATTCCAGATGTAAAGTTGCAGATATTTGTAATGATTTTATTGTAATATTTTGAAGTTGTAATGGAAACCTTTAATAGGGTAAAAGACTCTAATCAAGTCTATAAATTGTAAAGCCTCTAACTGGGTGCAGCATTTAGATTAAGTGTTGTAAAATCCTTTAGCAAGGTAGATCTAACAAATCTTGATACTCCTAACAGGGTAAGCTATCAGAAATAGCTAAACATGTAGCTCTAATCAAGCAACCTTTATTATTTTAGTAGTGAAGTTGTGGGTTCCATCCCCACCACAGTTTTTCTCTCTAACCAAGAGTATTTGCATAACCAAAATATATGTGTTATGGAGTGAATCATGTATGATTGTTATCTATTTGTTTTAGCTTTATATTATGTTATTGCACTATTCAGTTTATGCATAATAGTAAAGTTATTATTGAAGAAATTTTTTGAAGCACTGATTCAGCCCTCCCCTCTCAGTACATTAGCTTTCCATATTGGGCCTAACAATTGGTATCAGAGCTTGAATCTTGGAAAAGGGTTTAATTTCCTAAAGAGAAAGATCTTATCAATGGAAGGATATAAACAATCTCGGAGGATTGTATATCTACAAGAAGAGCTGGATCATGCTAATCAAGTGATTGCAGACATGCAAAGGCAAATGCAAAAATCTCTGAAAGAGAGAAGAAGATTATCTGATGATTTGCAGGACTCTCAAGAGTTAGTGGAACAAATTGAGACAACATCTAAGAATAGTATATCTGAAGAGACTGAAGAAATGATTGGAGTATTGAAAGAAAAGAACAAAGCACTGGCTGATCAACTAAAAGCAATGAAAAGAGAACATGAACATTTCACCACACAGATGACTGAAAATCTTGATGCATTGAGGACAACCGAGGATAAAGTAAGAGAGCTAGAAAGAGAGAAACAACAACTTGAAATCTTAGTATCTGATAAGAATGATGAAATCACAAGGTTGACTAGAATTAAACAAAACCTGTCAGATCAACTACGTTATGCACATCATGAAGAAAATCTGAAAGATGGTGAGAATCAAGCATTGAAACTTGAAGTATCAAGGTTGACCGATGAAGTTGAAATAGAGAAGAAATCCAAAGAAACACTGAAGAAGAGTTATGAAGCATCAAAGATGTTGGATGAGCAACTAAATACAAGATGACCCAACAAAGATGCAAGACTTGGTTACAAAGGAAAAGACTCTACTAAGAAGGGAATTCATACTACCGAGAGAGGAGAATCATCAAAGCAAGCTGGAATCAAAAGAAGGAAGCCTATTTGCAACTACTATGGAAATCAAGGTCACACTGCCAACATGTGCCAAATCAGAAAAGGTAAGAAACCGAATGTCACTAAGTCCAATGGTTATTGTTATAATTGCAATAAATATGGTCACACATCTAATCAATGTAGGACAAAGTCTGTTAACAATTATCGGAAGGCAAAATTCAAAGGGTTTTGTAAAAACTGCAATAGATATGGACATAGTACCGAGAAGTGTTGGTTTAAGTGGTCTGCACACTGAGCAAATTCTAGAGGTTACCGAACTCACATAGATCCTTACCGACAGTATTCTGTAGTACCATGGGATTACAATACAAGGATATGGTGTGAATGTTGTGGAAGATATGGACATATAAGTGCCAACTGCTTTATAAGGTTTGGGATGAACAACTGAAGATCATGGAGAAATCCTAGTATGGCATGATTTCATTGTCACAAAGTTGGACACTTGGCTGGAGATTGCAAAGATCAACCTAGAAAAAACACTGAAGAAATAAAAGACAAATTAAAGATGATTTGGAAAAAGAATCAAATTGTGTCAAATGAAGAAAGCACCTTACCTACCAAGTTAGGTGCTCCTATTCCAAATTAATCAGTAAAGGTATGAAGGGACTGCATTCTCTCAAGGTTAAATCTTAATAGTTCCTATTTTATTATGTACTTAATTCAAAATCTACATAATTAAGATGTAGTAGTAAGCTTGAAATTCTATCAAGTCTTTTGGAGCACTATATAGGAAACCTGTCAAGTCGGTGAATACAGGAAACCTGTCAAGTCAGTAAATGAAGGAAGTTTGGTTACTCGGTTAAAGCCCAAAAAGGAAAGAAGTTTAAGTGGATTGAGTGCATTTAATGTTTTTGACCTAACCCACATGGAGCCCGATAAGGTATATTGTGTACTTAAAGCATTTTCACGGTCATTTTTACTTACCAAGTTTTCGAGAGAACAAAGCAAAGCGAATCTAAGGCGATCAAACCTCCTACAAAGAAAATTCAAGGTATTTACATCAATCTCAATGCATTGTTAAGCTGGTTTACTGAACTTATCAAGTTGCTATTATCTGCTAAGTGTAAAGCATCTGTCGTTTGAAAATCCTCAAACCTTAAGGATCTTTTGTTAGTTTTTCTCTGAAATCTACAAATGGCACCTAAGATCCAAGATCCCATCCTTATTAAGAATGTTGAGAAGCCCTCACTAAAATACTCTTTGACTCCCAAAGTTGCATTTGAACCGGATGACAAAACCACATTTTCACTCATCCCAGATAGAGTGTTATTAGTCGAGGATATTAGATTCTTCACCAAATGTCGTGTTGAAGAACTCGGTCATGTTGAAATCAAAGACACCTATGATGAACTGTGCACCGATGGTAAATTGAATAGTAAATATGAGCACATTAAGATCAAAGGATTAACTGAAGCCCTAACCTATCCCCGTGTGTTCAAACCCCAGTGGGTCAAGTTTGTTCTGAGTAGAGTTCACGATGACTTCATGTGGCTAGAAGAGCAACTGTTTAAGATTACCAAGGAAATCATTCATCTAATTACCAGTTACCCTATTTATGATCATGCTCGAGCTCAAAAGATGATATCACAAAAGGAATTGATCAGTTTAACTAGAGTGGAATCAGATTGTAGAGGATTGAAATTTAATAATGTCACTGATGCAGAATTAAAATTTGCCATTAGAGTAATAGGTTACTATTTTTTCCAATCCGCAAGGGAAAACAATGTACCCTGTGCAGTAGTAAACCTAGCATACAAAATTGTGAAAAAGGGAATGAAAATTGATCTATGTGAGGTGTTGTTGAAGAACTTGTTTGAGAATCTGAACACTATCAGGAAGCCGAAGAAGAACAACTCGGCTAATACACTAAAGTTTGGATCATTACTTGTATGCATGTTTTTCTATTTTGAAAAATTCTTTCCATTAGTCGATAAAGTTGTTTGGGAACTACACCGACCAATCAACCATCAGATTAATGACTTCATTAAGAAGCTAGGTGATAATTTTAATAATATTATGGATGATTACTTCAGTAAATTTCAAGAGAAAATGCATAACAGGTACCGAATTCCACCCCAGCTAGTGGAGAAATACAAAGCTGACATATGTTTTGAACTAGACACTGATTACTGTTATGTGAATGTTGTGGAACCAAGAACTCAATCTTTGTCACCTATAGGATATGAGATTGATTTTGACATCACACAACAGCAAATTGATGCATTTCTCACATTGCCAAGACATGCTACCGAGCTGAGGTATGGAACCTATGAAGAAGTGAAGGAAAAAGTAAAAATGAGCATTGTAGTACCCAAAGCTACAAGAAAGGCAACAAAGATGATAAAGGCATTATTGGAGAAATTTAGAGAAGACTCTTCCTCCACACCTATCAAAGGCACTATTGCCATTATCGGAGAGGAATCTGAAGCCAAAGAGGCAGTTATAACTCTGGGCACCGAATTACCTAAGGGAAAAGTGTTGAAAAGAAAGAAACAGGACACATCAAAGGCCTCACTGACTCCTCTAGGAAAGCAACCTAACACTAGAGCATCTGTAGCTTCATCGATTAAGAAAACAAAGAGTGTTACTGTTCACAAGGTAACAAAGAACTACAAGAAATCTACTCAGAGACTCATTTTGGCAAAAAAGTCTAGTGACACTGAATCTAAGGATGCAAGCAAATTTTAGATTGTCAAGAGCAAGAAGGTAAATGTACATAGTGTTGAAAATTTCTGTGCTAATCTGAAAGAATATGGTGGATTTGGATCATTTAGATATGTTAAGTATGAAACCAGAAATAAGATGAAAAGAGAAAAATTGAAGAAGCTGTCATCTGCACACTTCTAAAATTCTGGTTGGCTCCATTGGAACTATCTAAGTCACTTCCAAATGAACTTTATTTTCATATTGATGATAGGTCGAAGTATGCAATGGACTCAGAGAAACAAAGCAGGGAAAGAAGTCTGGTACATCTCTTTCCTAACATGTCAGTAGCTGAAATAAAAGAACATCTGACAACCTACAACACAAAGTATCTCGTCAAACAAAGAGCCTTAAAACTGATGAATGGGCTGTATATTGAAGTAGAAAATGAGACAAAAGTAAAGTGGCAAGAAAACTTTAAAATCAAGGATGTTGGTGAGCAAGCTACAGTTGAAATAGTTGATGTCACTGAGCAAGATCCTAATGTTACTGAGCAAGACCCTGCTGACACCATTCAAATAGATGAAGATATCATGGATACAGAGGCACCAGAATAGGAAATGATAGAAGGTAATGCCTATGCAAAACTTGTATCCAGTGAATCAGTCTTGGAACAAGTTCAGCCTTATCCACCGGTCAGACAACCTATCTCAACCAAAACCCCTCAGGATACGGATCAAGGCACTGAAGGTCACAAGTGTATAGCAGGAGAAGGTACTACTCAAGAATAGATGTCTCAAGCACCTTCTAGCATTGAAAATGTTGTAATTGAGACACCGAGTACCGAGACACCAAAGGACTCTACAGAGGCTAAAGAAACCGACCAAAGTGTTGCCTCTACCGAGCAACCTACCGAGGGTCATCAAGCCTCACAAGCCATTGTCTTAGTTCAATCAGTGAAAGGCAAAGAAAAGAAGATGAAAAAGCATAGTTTTAAAGTAGATTTGTCAAAACCAATAGTGTTTCCCAATGTAGACATATCAAAATTAAAGGGGCAAGCACTCATTGATTTCGGTGAACTATGCAAAGCAAAGGCTGAGCAAGAGAATCAAATGGCGATTCAAAAGAAAAATAAGGTACTTTAGAAGGTGAAAGAACTCTTAATTGATATGCTACCTGAAGCTACAGTGTCAACAGATGCAGCCATCCACATTCAACTGGATGAACTCCTAACAAAGATAGAGACATCTGGAGTAGATGCATCAAAATATTTGAGCAAGCTAAAAGACAAGGAGCTCACTGCAAAAATGATAGAAGAGGTACAAAAAACTATAGCTATTAGAAAAGTTAAACTTGTCAAATTTATTGCTGAGTTGACTCCTCAACTCAAGCACATTCATTATTGATTTCAGAAACTCTGTACATTTTCTTTATTCATCAAAGACATCAAAAATAAAATAGAAGCAATTGAGAAAGAGATCACCGATCTCTCAAATAAGTTGACCACAGAGCCCAATTTAGTTTAGAATTTCTATACAAAGCTCCAACAGCTCATGGCTCAACAATTGGACCTAAGAAATGAAGAACACAAGATCAAGATGGACATAATGGCACTTTAGACATTATTCCTTCCTCATCTTTCATCCATCCAAGAACAGATCAACCGAGCCACATCCCTATCTACTACACAATAGGGAAGAACTTTAGATGGATTAATATCATTATTGGTTGACATTCAAGCCCATAATTCTTTAATGGACAGTGTAAAGGATGCCCTCTCTGTTGCTCTCACTAAAGCACAGACAAAGTACAAATCCATTTTTGACCAGCTGCCACCACCTAATGGTAACTAAATTTTGATGTTTGTCAAAAAGGCTAAGTGATATAGTATTCAAAGCATCAAAGTATAGTAGCAAACAAAAGGAGTATAGTATACAGAGGGAGTATACCGAGCAAAGTGCGCAGAGTATCCAACAACAGTGAACCGAGCAGTGAACAGAACAGTAAGCAAAGAACATGAGCAGATCACCGAGCATGCAAAATCAAAGTTTTGTACAATATATCGATAAGGGGAGTATATTTGGATATATTATTTCATTGACTATTGTATATACTATCAGTATAGTCAAATTTTACGAGTATATAGATTATTGAGTTATAGCTTTGAAAGTAGTTTTTTGTCAAAAATCTAAACTAATGTCAAAAGGGGAGATTGTTACTACTTATCCAGTTGCCATTAGTTTTATGTTCAAAGTTATTCTATATACTCTAGTCGGTCACTACTACCGAAATATTTAGTCGGTATGAACAGTCCAGTCGGTTATAGAAGAAAGTAGTCATAGAGCGTAGTATACACTGAGCTATCTACTGAGTATCATTCCATGTCTACCGAGGATCAAAGATGACACACCAAGTTGATATACACTGAGTGAAACGTGTTACCAGATTCATTGAACCTGGACATACATATGGAAACGTGTTACAAGATCGAGGAACATAGAACCGTTATCACATTGGAAATTGCACTTAAAGATTGTGTATGATTTTGAGGTCATCTAACTAATGAAATATTTTGCATGGTTATTCATTTGATAAAACATATTTGTAAGATCAAAGCAATGAATGGATCACCGACATAAGAGATCTATTTATACAACATGGCTTTAGATCAGATATATACATGTAGCATAACAGAAAGGAAGATATAGAAATATATGAAGCAAGACATGTGAAAGCACTAAGTGTTATGACTGTTACAGAGACACAGAGGTCACCGAGAAGGATTTTAGAGAACAGTCAAAGAACAGATTAAACAGAAGGGTTTATCGAGTTACTATATGGGTTACCGAGGTATGCTATAAGCAAGGTCATCTTATTCTGAGCACATAGAATCTGCTATAACATTCCAGATGTAAAGTTGTAGATATTTGTAATAATTTTATTGTAATATTTTGAAGTTGTAAGGGAAACCTTTAATAGGGTAAAAGACTCTAATCAAGTCTATAAATTGTAAAGCCTCTAACCAGGTGCAACATTTAGAATAAGTGTTGTAAAATTCTTTAGCAAGGTAGATCTAACAGATCTTGATACTCCTAACAAGGTAAGCTATCAGAAATAGCTAAACATGTAGCTCTAATTGAGCAACCTTTATTATTGCAGTAGTGAAGTTGTGGGTGCCATCCCACCGCAGTTTTTCTCTCTAACCAAGAGTTTCCGCATAACCAAAATATATGTGTTATGGAGTGAATCATGTATGATTGTTATATATTTTTTTTAGCTTTATATTATGTTACTGCACTATTCGGTTTATGCATAACAGTAAAGTTATTATTGAAGAAAAGTTTTGAAGTACTAATTCACCCCTCCCCTCTCAGTACATTAGCTTTCCATATTGGGCCTAACATTTAATTATTTTATGTGTATCCCCCTTGCTTTGTTTTGATTTTGGTTGTTTACTCTCACCTCCAACACTAATATTTCTTAGTTGGTTTCCCTATTTAGTTATTTATGTGACTGGTTTGTCTCAAATTTGGATTTGACGGTTCATGTAATGCCCCGCTAGGAAACCCCAAAGGGATAAGCTAAAATAACAAGAATAGAGAGCAAATTTTTTTTTTTTTAAAAGTTACAACACATAAGATGCAACACGATAACAAAGATTCAGATTACATAGCGGAAGACATCCATTAACTCCTAAAGAGTTTCCCAACGAGATTACTTAAATTTTCATAATACACTTTACTCACGCAATTAATCCATTAAGCTGAATATCTTAATAATGAGATAATTCATAAGCAGGATAATTTCTTTCAAAGGACGGAAATATAAATCATAACAAGGATTCATCCATTAAGTTCCATTCATCAACTTCATTCAATCTTTTCATTTAAAATTACAACCCATACCTATAACATTCTAATACACTAGGATTTCATCATAACATAAGAGATCTTTCCAAGCATATTTAATTTCTTAACAACAACTGAGTATAATTCAGTACTCTAAGATACATTGTTCCATAATCCAATTCATTGCATTAAAAGGACGATTTCACACATGCATTACGATAAACCGCATCTCAAGCAATTATGCATTCGATCCACATGGCATTCAAGATAGACTGAATATAAGCATTTAAAGTTAATTCCAATTATCCACTTAACCATTTTACATAAGCTAAACATACATGATAAAGCTGAGTAAAGAGACATAAGAGAATACACCACATAACACCATAATGATCTCGGAGTTCACCCCTAAAGGGCTACATCTCCGGGTCTGCTCAACTGCAAGACCCCCTCGGATAAATAATAAGGTTAAGAGTACAAGAGGTTACACTATACAATCCAGCCATCAAGGCGATACATAAACATTATACAAGCGACCACATCGGTCAATAAATACATAAACGATCCTTACAAGGAACAGGATCCAGCTGAACATAATCAATGCCAATAACATAAGAGTTCATGAGAGCATCCATAAAACTAAACCATCACCACCCAAGGGTCTAACATGAAACCGACACTCACAAGGGCAGAGACAGAAAGGACGACTCACAAAGGTACTCAAAACAAGACAAACGACAACCCACTAGCGAACGTAGGGACAAGTGTCATCACACAACCTGGTATGGATACCATGGCAAGTCTTCATAGGTCCCGGCCCCTACACTGGTAAACCTGGCAACCTAATCCAAACTTCCGGCCCATCCAAGCCTCATGTGGACCCACACATCCTCTCGTGAAGACAAGGAAGGTAGTTTGCCATTTCAGGCCTTCTCACAGCATGCCGAATCTATGATAGCATTCGTCCCATGTGTGAGGCACATTATCTTATTTAGAGATTATTTTCTAATCTATTTAGGTTATCACTTATTAGACTCACTTTCGACGGGTTATCCAGCAGCCACTTTGGGCGCGGCCCCCAATCGAAAGCCACTTTCCCATAGCCACTTTGGGCGCGGCCCCCAATCGAAAGCCACTTTCCCATACGACACTAGACCAACTCAGACGAACTCAAACCAAGGAATACACATGGTCAGACGAACGGAGTTCAAGGAGAGAGAAACATTCATCTGGTCAACCACGACTCAAAAGTAATCGCTTACTGACGGTACTCTAACTAGAGACCTGACAACTAAGGTTAACCACGAATCATTATTCGACTCACTCAAAGAGGATTAAACCAACTAAGATAACATCACAATCCATAGTCAACTCAAAATTCGAGGACAGAAACAGGAACACCAAATCCTCCGTACGACAGGGTCCTACCAACAAAGCAAAGCATGCCATTTCATAATTAAAGCGAATACAGTAATTAAACTCGCAAGGCAATAATCAGAAAAGACAATATTCCTTAAATTGATTTAATCACTACAGACGATCAAGTTTTCTACAAGATGTAAAAACAGGTTACAGTTATCTACCTCATCAAGGCATAATTTGTTCTTGGTTTTCTAACTCCTAAGGTTCAAGCATCGAACAGGCAATTTAAGCCATGAAGAGTTTTAACCAATTCATATTATTAAAATTCAGACAACCGTTTAAACGATTAAAATAAGATATTTAATCTCCCAAACAAAACGTCATAGCCATACTGGTTCAAAATCAATCTCTACAGTTTCATGATTTCCAATGCATATCGTTAAATTTCTAAAGCCAACGATAATATTTCACTACTTTACAATTACTCAATTGATATGTTCTACGATAACATTTAACATCATCAAATAGTAATTACATCGTATTTCAACGATTTTCCAAAACATATTACTCTCTATCTTTTTTTTTTTAAACAAAACTGCCTCCATTAGCCAAATGTTCAAATCAGCTAGAAGGTAAGATAATAACTAATTAATCCAAGATCAATCGGAAAGTAATCAATAATATTCAATTGCGAAGATTCATAGTTTAGAACTTAATCAGGTAGGGAGCATAAGTCATGAAATGAGGTTGGATAATGATTAAACCAATAACTCCGTTACGAAATTAATCAATACACAAACAACAAATATGATGATATTGCCTCCCTAATCCTAAATAAGAAACTAATTTAAACTTATCATTAAAATAATATTCCAAATGTTATATGCCCCTTTTTTTTTTGAATGAAAAAAAATACACATTAAAAAAAACATTTTATAAATTTTCCATTAAACAAAAACGCATTCAAATGTTAGGGCGAAGCGCGCTGGGAAGGGCCGTGCCCTAACCCTAGCTCGGTGCCGCCCACTCGGCCAGGCGGCGGCACCCTGCGGTGCCCGCAGGTCGCGGCGCCCTGCGGCCACCGCGGCCCTGCGGCCACCGCAGTGTGCCGCGGCATGGTCTTACTGCCTGCGAAGAGAAACGGGGGGAGGCACCAAGTTAGCGTGCGGGGAAAGGGGGAAGGAGGAGCGGGGGAGAGGGGAGGGAGCGGGTGGAGCTCCGCTCCCCGCCTCCCATCCCCAAAACACAGCTCGTCTTAAAATAAAACATGCACAGTCCCGCACTAACATAAAAAAAACGCCCATTACTTAGTTTGACAATAATTTTTGAATAAAAACGCACGGCTCAAACAATAAGTTGTTTTAACGGACTGTGTTTATCACAGCGCTAATAATATATAAAACACAGTTCGAAATCTCTCCCATTTTTGAAACTACCACAAAATTTGTTGATAAATTCGGTTTATAATAAAATTCGATTCAATGAAATTTGTTTGGCATCAAGATTCTTGATGGAATTCATCCATTCCAAAACAAGAGAGGGGTTTCAAGCATCCAAAAGGAAATAAGGAATAACACAACCTCAAAACATTTCCAGCCAAAAGAATCTGAAACCAAATAACATGAAGACATCCAAACTCCCATTTCCATTTCATACAACGACTAAACTTGAGAATTAGATCCTACCTTCATTCGCAATCCTGGCAAGATCCGTTGAAGAATCCTAATCTCCAGCTGCCCAAATCCTTCCTTCTCCATTCAAAAATCTTCCAAAATCCCTTCCCAGCCAAATCTTCTCCAAATTTTGTCCATCCCTCCAAATCTCCCCAAATTTGGGTTATATGGCAGAGTTGACCCAAAAATTCCATTTTTGGAATAAAAATTTTATTTACAAAATAATTCATAAAATTAATCCTTTCTACAATATCAACAAAATAACTTGCTTTTCCAATTAAAAATCGACTTCTTCAATTAATTAAATTTAACCTTTCAAAATCAGAAGCCACAGAATACAATCAATCCATTGTGATTAAATACAAATCCTTCTTTTTCATCAGCATATATAAATAATGCATTTAATAATCGAAATCAGTCATTTAATTCAAATTTACTTCCAATCTAAAACGAGCAAATCAATATCAATGAAAATTGCCTAACGGAAACCAGATTAATTAATCCATTAATCATCAATGCACCAACGCATATTTAATCAAGAAATTATTAAGGACTAATTAATCAAATTAACCAACACATCAGGCATGCAAATCGAGAAGGTCAACCAAACAGATGACTCGCAAACCCAAGCAAGAAGGGATTACCGACGACGACTGGCGATGCTCACTGGAGCACAACTAAGGCCGACTAAGGTCTTACGACCACCTAATCCGACTCTAGGGATTAAAAAGTATGCTCAAACCTGCAAAACCAGGTGACGACGAACCTCGCACTCATGCGACTTCGTACCTGGAATCTCCTGCAACAAAAGATCATACATGCATACATATATATAAAATTTACTGAAAGCGTTAGCTCGATGTTAATACCACGAAATAGGTACACTGAATAACCTGCATACAACTAGTGTGAGAACCACATCAAAAGCTCTGCGATAAATCAAACATCTGACACTAATCATAATATTACGATAAACTAATCCAGATTAAACCAAGGTTAGAAATAGACTAGGGTAGGGGTACTACATTCTCCCCCCCTAGGTTCCGACTTACTCCTGGAAGTCGTAAGGCTAGATGAAGAACATGTCGTACGCATCAGCCCTGAAACTCAATCAACAAGATCAAATTGCACATAGAAATCTTTCCATAAATAAATGAAATATTATTATTGCAAATCCTTTACAAACGCCATTATCCATTGGCAAACTACATCTAAAACCATACATTCCTTAGAATATTCTAGGAATTATCCACAATCATAGCAACGAACCAAGAATTTTCTTCCTTTCGTAACATCAAATTAAAGCATTTTAAAGAGGTAAACCACAATTACCATAATCATCGATCAAAATGACAAAAAAAACATGCCATAAGATCAATTTTCCTTTACCAATCCATCTTTATCATAAAATTTAATAACATAGAACTAGCTCAAAACATCAATTTCTACAACCATATAAACTTTCATGAAATAAGAGCAACATAATTAACTCAATGGTTACACTTGCCAGGCATAAGAAAACCTTTCCAATGACTATGTCCCATAACATAGCGACAAGCTAACACAATTTACTCCATGATACCAATAATAACCATCCACATAACTGGAATGCATAACAGAAAAGGCCACATGTGAGCATATCTAATGCTCGGTCAAGGATAACATGCACGATCAGCATCTCTATGCCTGATCTCATAACAACAATATGATCATAAATATCCAATATCTCGCTCAAAGGCTCGATGGTGCTAGGCACACCATAGCGGTGCTACCTTCCATACAAGACCTTTGTGAATATCCCTTGTTGTGCAAGGTGGTTAGCCTCCAAGAGATAGTCACCACACATAGGTAGGTAGTGGATACTAGCTGCATCACAGCCTCACATACCCCCATCCTCACGGTTCCCTACAACAACTTCCTCGCACACACTCTACCAATTCCGTATCATACGTCCTTGGAGAGGAATTTCACATTTTGACACAAGACCAGCATCCGAAAACAATAATGATAAACCAGTTTAGCCACCAAACTACAGATGAATAAAGATAATAAATCATCAATTCCAACAATAAGGTAAGAAAATAATCCGGAATTTCAACACCAAATCAAGTGCAAAAGATCACAAGATCGTGGCTAAACCTTCAAAGTCAAAGTAAAATAAATTGCTGATCTCCAAAGAAATATAAAGAATATCACAACTGCACATAACAGCACTGTGTGACTAGCATCTAGCCACCAACAAGGAAGGAAGGAACAACTGACTAGCTATTGCAGTAGCTCATCATGTGGTGCGACATAGTCACACTATCCACATGGCATGGCGGTGTGCACCTCGACATCACCCCGCATCACGTCGTCACGTGGCATGGCAATACCCCAAGTGGAGAAAACACACAATGGACGTATCCCGCATGGTAGTGCACCTCGCGGAAAAAGCACGCGCAAGCCACATCCCGCATAGCGACGTATCTAGAAGGATACTCGCCGTAAGTCAGAGGTATACATGACTCTGGTCCACCCACAAGTCTACCAACACAGGCCAGTTGGCAACTTATGTAAGAATAATAACACGCCTCTCAAGAAGACAAGGCAACAGATACTCCAATAGAATCCAACAATATGCACAAAAACTACCATCTATATGCTCAGATAAGGAAGAGAATAGGCTGACACACATAAACCTATAAATAGGTTCATCAAAGGGAAAGTATTGAGTACACCTTGATACAGTTTAGTAGTACAACTATATCATTCCTTGAAGTAGAGAAGCTAAAGTCGCTTCGCGTCGACATTACTCGCACGCCAATCCATACTATTCAAGGAACGGTCGCTTCGAATACTACCCCTTAACATACCGAGTTACCCACAACCCGAGGTTTGGTACTCAGTAGGGAAACAAATAAGCAACATTACATAAACAGTATGGTTTCCCATACTCATAAACAACATATCCTCCATGGTTGATTACTTCACCAACCCATGGGCACACAAGATAAGCACTGGTTTCTCACAATACACACAATTACACCAATACTGGTTTATTCACATTTACGGGGAGTACTTTTCAGTACGCTAACATCTATACAAGGAAGATTCCAATTACGCTTTTTACATAATCAACCGAATCAAGTTTACGCTAGATACAAGTACTGAATTATTAACAACTCACAATTATATAAGGAATTAACATCATTCCTATAGCTTTTTCGAATCTCACTAAGCATTCATAACTAAATTACTAGCTAAGCAAGTTCACTTCTAAAGCTTAAGACTTTCATCTATCACTATGAAGCCAAAAGCAAACACACAATTTCACATGTTTTATAAACATTATATTTAAATCAATGCATTCTTAATATCATTTCTATAAAAATCTCATGATTAGGCAAAGAGAAGGGAAAGAGAGTTTGATAACCAAACTATTTCCTACAAAGAAACGCAAGATCAAACAAGATCACGCTACATAATACATTTTCTCACTATAAGCCTATCATTGCAATTACACGGTTTTCATTTCGCTACCGCTAGAAGGATGACAATCAGCCTAACAAAACATTTTCGATAGTTAGGGTTGCAACAGGAGGTTCTAGTTTTCCAAACAAAACAGAGATCAAGGGAGGCACTCTTTTCAATAATGCAAGACCTCATAAGAACACCCACTTAATAATAATACAATATAGACACATGTCATAATTGCAACCGATAAGAAAAGATCACATTACAATCAAAGATAAGCAAGAGCTATTGACCAAATAGAACATATTAATGCACGCACATCAAACAAGCTTTCCATTCGCACTTTCTAAACACATTAAGGTAATAACATATACCCAAAAGCGAGTTCAATGGAGCATTTGCTAAAATAAATCTTCAATCAACTGGTTTAATGAGACAAATAAGACAATCTTTCGGAAAACATATTAGTCAATCTTTTAGGGAACACATTAATACTCTCTCAAAGCTACAATAACATGCTCCTTTATAATACTTCTTCTATAACCAAGCAGTTTCACATAATTCATCTATTCGCATATCAATGCACCTTACTAAGGTAGAATTTAATCATGCTACTCCTACAACATACATATGGAGAATTCTTTAAACGAAACACATACAGTTTTCTCCCATCACCCAATATAGATTTTTAAACCCATAGCCCTCTTTAATGATCTAAAAGCATAGACGACATAAGGCTCACACAAGGGTACGAGAAATCACAACCTTTTCTCTTGCAAACAAGAAACTCAAATCAAAGATAATTACACATATCCTAATCATTTCAATTTCCAGAAGAGAGAGGAATGGTGATGATCATTTAATTTTCTACAAAATAAGCATACAATAATTTCCATGCTAGTCCTTCAAGTGGACAACATTAAGCTAAATCATAATCTTTAAACAAACACAATTCGCACTTTCAGATTCAAGACAAGCACGGACCGACCCAAATGGATTGGTCTAAAGAGTTCAACACTCAATAAGGGAAGGTACATAAAGCACATATAAGCACTCAAACACAAACATCAAGAAGGCAAAAACAAGATGTGAACACACACGTTACACACCTGACAAGGTCTGCTCAATCACTCACATGCAAAAGGAGGACAAGCATACACATAAGGTCGATACACCTCACACAAATAGAGGGCACACGCGACACCAGAGATCCCAATGTTTGCAACATGGGATCTGATACCAAATGTAATGCCCCGCCAGGAAACCCCAAAGGGATAAGCTAAAATAACAAGAATAGAGAGCAAATTTTTTTTTTTTTAAAAGTTACAACACATAAGATGCAACACGATAACAAAGATTCAGATTACATAGCGGAAGACATCCATTAACTCCTAAAGAGTTTCCCAACGAGATTACTTAAATTTTCATAATACACTTTACTCACGCAATTAATCCATTAAGCTGAATATCTTAATAATGAGATAATTCATAAGCAAGATAATTTCTTTCAAAGGACGGAAATATAAATCATAACAAGGATTCATCCATTAAGTTCCATTCATCAACTTCATTCAATCTTTTCATTTAAAATTACAACCCATACCTATAACATTCTAATACACTAGGATTTCATCATAACATAAGAGATCTTTCCAAGCATATTTAATTTCTTAACAACAACTGAGTATAATTCAGTACTCTAAGATACATTGTTCCATAATCCAATTCATTGCATTAAAAGGACGATTTCACACATGCATTACGATAAACCGCATCTCAAGCAATTATGCATTCGATCCACATGGCATTCAAGATAGACTGAATATAAGCATTTAAAGTTAATTCCAATTATCCACTTAACCATTTTACATAAGCTAAACATACATGATAAAGCTGAGTAAAGAGACATAAGAGAATACACCACATAACACCATAATGATCTCGGAGTTCACCCCTAAAGGGCTACATCTCCGGGTCTGCTCAACTGCAAGACCCCCTCGGATAAATAATAAGGTTAAGAGTACAAGAGGTTACACTATACAATCCAGCCATCAAGGCGATACATAAACATTATACAAGCGACCACATCGGTCAATAAATACATAAACGATCCTTACAAGGAACAGGATCCAGCTGAACATAATCAATGCCAATAACATAAGAGTTCATGAGAGCATCCATAAAACTAAACCATCACCACCCAAGGGTCTAACATGAAACCGACACTCACAAGGGCAGAGACAGAAAGGACGACTCACAAAGGTACTCAAAATAGGACAAACGACAACCCACTAGCGAACGTAGGGACAAGTGTCATCACACAACCTGGTATGGATACCATGGCAAGTCTTCATAGGTCCCGGCCCCTACACTGGTAACCCTGGCAACCTAATCCAAACTTCCGGCCCATCCAAGCCTCATGTGGACCCACACATCCTCTCGTGAAGACAAGGAAGGTAGTTTGCCATTTCAGGCCTTCTCACAGCATGCCGAATCTATGATAGCATTCGTCCCATGTGTGAGGCACATTATCTTATTTAGAGATTATTTTCTAATCTATTTAGGTTATCACTTATTAGACTCACTTTCGACGGGTTATCCAGCAGCCACTTTGGGCGCGGCCCCCAATCGAAAGCCACTTTCCCATACGACACTAGACCAACTCAGACGAACTCAAACCAAGGAATACACATGGTCAGACGAACGGAGTTCAAGGAGAGAGAAACATTCATCTGATCAACCACGACTCAAAAGTAATCGCTTACTGACGGTACTCTAACTAGAGACCTGACAACTAAGGTTAACCACGAATCATTATTCGACTCACTCAAAGAGGATTAAACCAACTAAGATAACATCACAATCCATAGTCAACTCAAAATTCGAGGACAGAAACAGGAACACCAAATCCTCCGTACGACAGGGTCCTACCAACAAAGCAAAGCATGCCATTTCATAATTAAAGCGAATACAGTAATTAAACTCGCAAGGCAATAATCAGAAAAGACAATATTCCTTAAATTGATTTAATCACTACAGACGATCAAGTTTTCTACAAGATGTAAAAACAGGTTACAGTTATCTACCTCATCAAGGCATAATTTGTTCTTGGTTTTCTAACTCCTAAGGTTCAAGCATCGAACAGGCAATTTAAGCCATGAAGAGTTTTAACCAATTCATATTATTAAAATTTAGACAACCGTTTAAACGATTAAAATAAGATATTTAATCTCCCAAACAAAACGTCATAGCCATACTGGTTCAAAATCAATCTCTACAGTTTCATGATTTCCAATGCATATCGTTAAATTTCTAAAGCCAACGATAATATTTCACTACTTTACAATTACTCAATTGATATGTTCTACGATAACATTTAACATCATCAAATAGTAATTACATCGTATTTCAACGATTTTCCAAAACATATTACTCTCTATCTTTTTTTTTTTTAAACAAAACTGCCTCCATTAGCCAAATGTTCAAATCAGCTAGAAGGTAAGATAATAACTAATTAATCCAAGATCAATCGGAAAGTAATCAATAATATTCAATTGCGAAGATTCATAGTTTAGAACTTAATCAGGTAGGGAGCATAAGTCATGAAATGAGGTTGGATAATGATTAAACCAATAACTCCGTTACGAAATTAATCAATACCCAAACAACAAATATGATGATATTGCCTCCCTAATCCTAAATAAGAAACTAATTTAAACTTATCATTAAAATAATATTCCAAATGTTATATGCCCCTTTTTTTTTTGAATGAAAAAAAATACACATTAAAAAAAACATTTTATAAATTTTCCATTAAACAAAAACGCATTCAAATGTTAGGGCAAAGCGTGCTGGGAAGGGCCGTGCCCTAACCCTAGCTCGGCGCCGCCCACTCGGCCAGGCGGCGGCACCCTGCGGTGCCCGCAGGTCGCGGCGCCCTGCGGCCACCGCGGCCTTGCGGCCACCGCGGCCCTGCGGCCACCGCGGCCCTGCGGCCACCGCGGCCCTGCGGCCACCGCAGTGTGCCGCGGCATGGTCTTACTGCCTGCGAAGAGAAACGGGGGGAGGCACCAAGTTAGCGTGCGGGGAAAGGGGGAAGGAGGAGCGGGGGAGAGGGGAGGGAGCGGGTGGAGCTCCGCTCCCCGCCTCCCATCCCCAAAACACAGCTCGTCTTAAAATAAAACATGCACAGTCCCGCACTAACATAAAAAAAATGCCCATTACTTAGTTTGACAATAATTTTTGAATAAAAACGCACGGCTCAAACAATAAGTTGTTTTAACGGACTGTGTTTATCACAGCGCTAATAATATATAAAACACAGTTCGAAATCTCTCCCATTTTTGAAACTACCACAAAATTTGTTGATAAATTCGGTTTATAATAAAATTCGATTCAATGAAATTTGTTTGGCATCAAGATTCTTGATGGAATTCATCCATTCCAAAACAAGAGAGGGGTTTCAAGCATCCAAAAGGAAATAAGGAATAACACAACCTCAAAACATTTCCAGCCAAAAGAATCTGAAACCAAATAACATGAAGACATCCAAACTCCCATTTCCATTTCATACAACGACTAAACTTGAGAATTAGATCCTACCTTCATTCGCAATCCTGGCAAGATCCGTTGAAGAATCCTAATCTCCAGCTGCCCAAATCCTTCCTTCTCCATTCAAAAATCTTCCAAAATCCCTTCCCAGCCAAATCTTCTCCAAATTTTGTCCATCCCTCCAAATCTCCCCAAATTTGGGTTATATGGCAGAGTTGACCCAAAAATTCCATTTTTGGAATAAAAATTTTATTTACAAAATAATTCATAAAATTAATCCTTTCAACAATATCAACAAAATAACTTGCTTTTCCAATTAAAAATCGACTTCTTCAATTAATTAAATTTAACCTTTCAAAATCAGAAGCCACAGAATACAATCAATCCATTGCGATTAAATACAAATCCTTCTTTTTCATCAGCATATATAAATAATGCATTTAATAATCGAAATCAGTCATTTAATTCAAATTTACTTCCAATCTAAAACGAGCAAATCAATATCAATGAAAATTGCCTAACGGAAACCAGATTAATTAATCCATTAATCATCAATGCACCAACGCATATTTAATCAAGAAATTATTAAGGACTAATTAATCAAATTAACCAACACATCAGGCACGCAAATCGAGAAGGTCAACCAAACAGACGACTCGCAAACCCAAGCAAGAAGGGATTACCGACGACGACTGGCGATGCTCACTGGAGCACAACTAAGGCCGACTAAGGTCTTACGACCACCTAATCCGACTCTAGGGATTAAAAAGTATGCTCAAACCTGCAAAACCAGGTGACGACGAACCTCGCACTCATGCGACTTCGTACCTGGAATCTCCTGCAACAAAAGATCATACATGCATACATATATATAAAATTTACTGAAAGCGTTAGCTCGATGTTAATACCACGAAATAGGTACACTGAATAACCTGCATACAACTAGTGTGAGAACCACATCAAAAGCTCTGCGATAAATCAAACATCTGACACTAATCATAATATTACGATAAACTAATCCAGATTAAACCAAGGTTAGAAATAGACTAGGGTAGGGGTACTACAGTTCATGTTTATGATCTATAATGGGTTGGAACCCTTCCCTAGTTATTTTAATAAAAACCAAGTGGAAGCCATGCACTTTCCTTCATTTTAGGCTCAATTTCAATTGGTTATTGTCTATACATTAAAAACATATAGTCTGTGATTCATAATAAGGGTTGGTATATAAAATAAATCTTGATTGTATTTGTAGTCAAATTTATCCTTTTCTCACTAACTTTTAGTTTGATGATTTATGCAAGTGGCTTAGTTTGATTCTGTTATTTATGAAATTGAACCCAAAACTATTAGTTTATAAGTTTAACTTTAGAGTCAAATTAACCTTTACAATAAGTTTCTAATTTCTAAATTACATAGAATGATCCTCCACAATGAGCCTCAAGAATATAAAATACACATAAATAGGGGAAATACATGAATCCAATAACATAGAATGATCCTCCACAGTGAGGCACAACATAACCTCTCGCTAGAGCTACAATCAACCATCCTCAACATCAAGGAATCACTCAACTTGCTGGAGCAACATATAAAAACCTCAATGGACAAGCACAAAACCACTTGTTGGAGCCCAAATAGATTCACAGACATCAAAAATGAATGGCACGATGCCCCAAAACCATCAAACATAATAGAACAAGCCTCTCGAATGAAGATCCAACAGAAAAATCAACCAACGGACTCAAAAACCAACCCAAAAATATACTAACACTACTTTGGCACTATTGTAGCCCAGAGTAGTGCTATTGTTCTCTATTTTATTTAATCAAAAAGTAAAACGTTTTACTTACAACCTTTGGATTTATATTTAACAGCTATCCCTAGTTCATTTTAAAATTATATTGTACATAGTTATCATTGACTAACTCATACACATACTTGCATCATAAGTTAAGGAGCATTAAAACAAGGAACCCATTATTACATTATGTAAGACATCTCTTGCTACTTTCTAGTTGCCTTCAATAATTTTTAAAATTCATTGAATCAATATCATAGGTTTTTTTATTAAGAAATCAAAGAAACGTTAAATACACACAATTGAGTTTTTATACAAAAGAAGATATATACATCAAGACAATCTATGAGAAAATGGGAAAAAAATTAAAGAGTTCAAATCTAGCCAGGTAGATTACATATGTATTTTTCTAGTTGAGATTCATAATTACATTATTAATTATAGTCATTAAAGTGACCCATAATAATAGACATTGAATTTTTAAACCTTGAGGTATTTGAATGGTTATTCCTAGTTTTCTTGCATATCAATTAATGATATACAATTATCTAGTAGTATGTCTACATGATATTTATAGTTCTGATTAGATTAAGTGGGAGAGGGCTTGAACCCTTACATAAAATCCAAAAGGAAAACAAAAGAGGTGTAGTGCCCCTCCTTGATTTATCTTATCTTTTTTTACATCAAAGGAATATATTGATCTAGCTTAGTCTACTTTATGATGATTTGATGGTATCGTGTTATGTACTAACCCTATTTCATGATGATATTGGATGTGATGATGGATCTATATTTGATCATTATTCATGATGGATCATATTGCTTATGGGATTTTGATGACATTATTATTACGCTAAGCCCACTCTATGATTATGATGATTGAGTTGATGCCATGATACTTGTGATTATCTTCTAGTGTCTTCATGATTAGAGACAATGTCATACCACTCATTGCAAGCACGATATGGTGTTGCAGTTCTCTATCACTTGCCTGATCATTTGTGATGTATATGTGTTGTGTATATATATTGTATTACATTTAGTGGTGGATGCAGGATTCTAGGTACCAGACATCGACTCCACCTGGTCTCACAGATCTAAGCATGTCTTTATCCCAATGACAAGTTGTTGGAGATGGCATGTGTCTCCCTCTCATTGTCTAGGCTTAAGTTGATACCCTTGTCAATTAGTGTCTTGGCTTGAGTCGTTGGTCTACATCATGTGGTATGTTGTTCAACCTTACATCGGGTTGCCTTGTGAGTTTACAATTATTTATTAATTAATAATTAATCTGTTTATATAGTTTATAAATATTAAATTAAATCAATAGATTACATTAATATTTAATATTAATGTGCGATTATTATTATTATTATTGGAGTATTATTATTCATTAATGTTTATTTTATGGATTTATGTTTTATTGGTTATTTGGAATTATGGAAATTAATTAATCAATTACTATATTTAGTCCATTGACATAAATTATTAAATAATTGTTAGTACAAATACAATATATTTATACATAGTTATTTACTGAGATTTTATAATTAATTAATAATTAATTGGTGGAATTATATTAACTGAGTATTTATGCTAAGGAGTACATCCATCTATTTTTTTATTATTTATTTGATTATTTTATATGCATCTGTACATTTAATTATTCATTTATTATTTATCTATTTATTTATTTTTGGCTCATCTATTTATTGGTTATTTATTATTTATTTATATTGGTTATGATTTATTTTTATGATTATTTATTTATTTATTTATTATTTAATTAGTGGATGGGTATTTATGTATGTTTGTACATTTATTTATTTGTCTTCTTTATTAATTAATTATTTATTTATTTATTGTTGGATTATTTATTGTTTATCTAATTATTTATTTTTTTGATTATTTATTTATTTGCATTGATGTTTTATTTATTTGTTATTATTTATGTACCTACCCCTTGTTATGAGTGGTCCTCTTGGGAGTTGTGATTGTGAGGATAATATTATTTAATTATTTGTTTATTTATTTATATTATTTGTGGTTTTATATTTAATTGGATCATTTATTTATATTGCCTTTGATTTATTTTATTGGGCTTTAATTTATTATTATTGTTTGTTATATTATTATTACTTTCTCTTATTACTAATTGAGTAATTAAATATTAGGTTTATACCTACCCTATTATTTTATTGGTTGAGATTTGAGGGAAAGTAAATAATATTATTTTATATTCTTACCTCAATTTTTGGAAGGGGGTTGGTATAGAATATATTTTATTGGAATATTTTGATTGGCAGATATTCTTCTGTAGCTTTGAATGAGATTCTATTTATTGGCTTTCTGAGCATTTTTGTGGGTGTGCTTCTGGATATCTTTCTAGGACTTTTGGATTTTAGAATTGCTTGGTTGGGTTGAATTTTGGAAAGCTTGTTGGTTTGGATTTTGCTCTTCTATGGTTGCATTACCATCACTCTACTTCTAGGTTGGACATCATTTTCCATTGTTGCATTTTAATTTTTGAAAAGAGATGCTTTCTCCATGATTGCTAAAAGATTGTTTAGGGAGATTTGGTAATGAATGATAATTATATTATCAATAATTGGGAGTAATATTTTGGGAAAAATATTTATATATGATTTTATCAATCTATGTGTTGTATTCCTAGAAAAGGGAATTTGTGTATGTTGATATGTTGATTATAAGTTGGCTGTGAATATGTTGTGGTAACGGTTGGTTTTGTGAGGTTTATTTGTTTTTGCATACCCTATCTTGTGTCCATTTGGATCTAGAGTGGCTATGTCTTTAATCTTTTATGTGCAAGTTATTATTAGTATAAGTTGGATTTCTTGGATGCGTTGTATTGCTGGCATTTACAAGGCTTTGTTTTGGTTTCTTATTGGATTTTAGTGACTTCTGGATCGTATTTATGCCATTGTAAGGCATGTGCCCAAATCTGGGCAAATTTGAGTATATTTGTATCTCATTTTTTGTGAGTTGGTCCCTTGTTACAGTAGCATTAAGACAAAGAATAATAGCACTACTCTAGGCTACAATAGTGCCAAAGTAGTGTCAGTGGATTTTTGGGGTGGCTTTTGAGTCCCTTGGTCGATTTCTTTGTTGGGTCTTCATTCCAGAGGCTTGTTCTATTATGTTTGATGGTTTTGGGGCACTGTACCATTTATTTGTGATGTGTGTGAATCCATTTGGGCTCTGACAAGTGGTTTTGTGCTTGTTCGTTGAGGTTTTTTATATGTTGCTCCAACAAGTTGAGTGATTCCTTGATGTTGAGGATGGTTGATTGTAGCTCCAGCGAGAGGTTATGTTGTGCCTCATTGTGAAGGATCATTATATGTTATTGGATTCATCTATTGCCCCTATTTATGTGTATTTTATATTCTCGAGGCTCTCTTTATTGTTCCACTTTGGCATTATGAGCTTATGACTTGATCCTTACTAAGTGTCTCTTAGTTGTATGTTGATGATTATCTTTGTGATTCGGTTGTATCAGTTTTGTAATGACTTTTGGATGCTTTCCATGTTGCGATTAATGTTAATATTTTGTTGTATTTTGTTATATGTTACCCTATGGCTTGGCATATGATTAGGGGGAGTGGGCTTCCTTATGATGATCGAGGTCAAGTGAGTTAGGTTGTTTGGTACCAAGACCGCCAGGGCACATTGGGAGTTTTCCTTTCTGTAATTTAGTGATAACATTTAATAATTCACTAGGTTTGGGTTTCACCTAATAAGATAATTGTATTTGGTTTTGGCCATATGATATGGCAAGATAATCTCCCTTGTACTCACATACATTGAGATGGCTCCACATGTCTATTAAGGGATTGTTTTCACCCTTCTTTTGGGAGGGTAGCTTGTATGACTATTAGGAGCATGGATTTCTCTTCTTTGTGAGAATGGCATACATGTTTACTATGGGTGCATATTTACCTTCTTTGTGAGGCTAGCACGTAGGAGTGCAACTAGTAAGGATGGCCATATTCTTTTCTATATGAGGACAACATGTGATGACACTCCTTTCCTACATGTGACCATGTCCATATGCCATGATTTATTGTATGCCTCTAGAAGAGTTTATTGTTGATCTCAGCCTTGTGTCTCATGTGATTATTGTTGTGTTGAGTTCATTATGCGCTGTGTCGAGTCCCATGGTTGTTAGGTGTCAACCTAGGTCTTGAGTGAGTGTTGGAACCCCATGTCATCTCCTAGCATGAGGCTTCCTTCCTATTTAGTTCTACATGGTCGGGTAGCTTGATGCCTTCTTCCATTTGAATATTCTTCTTCTTGGATGTTAGTGTGCATGGATTGGATTCTTGGATTCTTCATTACATGGATATGTTAGACAGTTCAAAAAATCGGAAGACAACTGAGAGGAGGGTTGAATCAATTGTCACAAATTACTGGAGCTATTAGCAATTTAAACTTTAATACCGAAACCCAAAATATTAATACCGGAATAGTAGTTAAACCAATTAAGCATAAAGAATAATCACAAAATAAATACCATCCACATGACACCAATATTTGTACATGGAAAACCTGGTAAAGAGAAAAACCATGGTGGGAAGCCTACCCACAGTCAGATAATACTTCTGCAATAACTATGTGAATTATAATTGAGGGGCCTACACTTGAAGGAAGGCCAACAACCTCTAGCACACTGCTCATCACAAAAAGAGTCTCACTAACTACATAGAAATCCATACTACAATCTAGAGAAGTGTTGAACTTCAAAAGATAGCATCTCCTATGCCTGAGTACAGTTCTGGTTAAGCTCAATACCAGAGGACTAAATCCTCTTACATACACCCAATTCGATCTCCAATGATCGACAAACTCCTGTACCTAAATGATATTATATTATTTGCATTTTACATTCCTTGACCATGATCTCTAACATAACCATGATGATCTACAAGGAGATCTTACATCCATATATACAAACCCTCGATAATAAACAATCAAGTCAGCCACTAGATAATAAACCAATTATATAATTGCGAACCATGTTGTCCTTAGAGAAAACAAATAATATCCAACACATAAGACATCCTGAAAATACATCGAGAGATCCAATCCACACGTTACATTAAAGTCGATCCATAACCTAGATCAATTGGGACCAAGTATAGGTCCACATGCTACAACAATGATCTCCATCCGCCAAGTCTTGAACATGATCACCAATAGCATCCTGAAACTCCACCAAAAGCTACACCAACACCACTTATGCAATTCATCAAAGATCTTCATCAAAAGCTCTGTCGGTGATTCCCTCACCAGAACCAGAAACTAAGCTTCTAAGCAAGCAGGATAGCATCCAATCACCAGACCAAAACCAATTGACCAAATATGAGTATGAGTATCATGATTAAGCTAATTCCATCACCAAACTATACTGGAGTCTACTCGATCATTCTAGATCCAAGTCAACTAGAAGCCACTCAACCTACCAGGACTAGAAGGGTGTCGATAAAGCATCCAAATAGCTAGTGTTGGCATCAATGACAAAACATCAATGCAACACATAATCAATTCCACCAAGTGGCCAACAATCTTCCCCTTTGGCATTGATGGAAACACTAGATTTGAAAAAAATCTAAATACAAAGAAATGCCAAATAAGTCTCCCCCAATGGAAGATAGCCAACAATCTCCCACATACAACTCTGAATGTCAATATCTCTCCCTTTACTTTTCTTATTCATATATGTCCCCCTATGACTTTTTCTTTTTATTACTTTATCTTTTTCACATTAATATCTCTCCCCCTTTGACATCAATGCCAAAAATCTGACAAAAATATAAAAGCAAGAACATAAACAATTGAATCACAATGTTGACTACTCCCCCTGAGTAGTAGCATCCCACATTAGTGCCAAAATGAATAGTATCTCTAATAATGCATGTTGGAGTGATGCCAAACCACATCAATCAATTGTCTACCGAAGGGGTAAAAACTCCCAATCTGTCTCTCAAGTACTGAAATGATTCCATGGGGAAAGGTTTAGTGAAAATATCTACAATGTGCTCTTTAGTGTTCACATAAACCAGTCTAACTTCATTTGCTTCCACCTTTTCCTTCACAAATTTATACTTGATAGATATGTGCTTTGTTTTAGAATGAAATACCGGATTCTTTAATACATCAATAGTAGCAGAGTTATCACAATGCTTAACTACTAGTGCATCACAATCCACCTTTATATCCTTCAACATTTTCTTCATCCATAGAACTTATGTACAGTAAGTAGCAGCAACAACATACTTAGATTGAATAGTAGATAAAGAAGTACATGACTATTTCTTGTTGATCCATGAAACCAACTTCTTTCCAAGAAAGAAAGCTCCACCAAAAGTCCTTTTCTGGTCATCAATATCTCCAGCCCAGTCAACATCTGTAAATGCACATAAAGTAAATTTTTCATCCTTAGGGTACCACAAACCATATTCTAATGTACCTTGCAAGTATATAAAGATCCTTTTCACCACCATCTCATGATTTTCTCTAGGATCACTTTGAAATCTTGAAACAATACAAACAAAAATCATAATGTTAGGCCTACTCTGAGTCAAATAAAGCAAACCTTTAATCATAGATTTGTATCTTGTAGGATTTACTGGTGCAGAAACATCTTTTCTTATCAATTTCTCACTTGTAATCATAAGAGTACTTACTAGTTTAGATATCCCATACCAAATTTCTTCAACAATTCCTTAGTATATTTAGTTTGACAGATGGAAATACCTTTGTCAGTCTGAATAATTAGCAAACCTAAGAAAAATTTCATCTCACCAATCATAGACATCTAAAATTCTTTCTCCAAATTCTTAGAAAATTCTATGCATAACTTATCTTCACCTCCAAAAATAATATCATCAACAAATACTTCAATAATTAGTATATCATCATCAGTGATCTTATAATATAAATTATTGACAATGCTACCCTTAGTAAAACCAAGCTTCAAAAGATATTTTACCAACCTTGCATACCAATCTCTAGGTGCTTGTTTCAATCCATATAAAGCTTTCCTTAACCTGCAAACCATATTTGTATCATCTAATAGTGAAAAACCATCAGGTTGCTCAATATAAACTTCCTCATCAAGATCCCCATTCAAAAATGCACATTTAACATCCATCTGATAAACCTTGTAGTTTTTATAGGTAGCATAGGCAAGTAATAATCTTATAGATTCAATCCTAGCTATGAGTGCAAAAGTCTCTCCATAATCAATTTCTTCCTTCTAAGAATATCCTTTACAAACCAATCTAGCCTTATTCCTTATAACTTGACCATCCTCATTCAATTTATTCCTAAAAACCCATTTAGTTCCAATAACATTTTTATTTTTAGGTTGGGGAACCAAGTTCCATGTGTTATTTTTCTCAATCTGATCTAATTCTTCTTCCATAGCTTTCAACCAATATTCATCTTTACATGCCTCAATTACTGATACTGGTTCAACTTGTGAAATTAAACATACCTCATTAGTTCAAATATAGTCATTTCCACTGTCGGTTCCTTCTTATAAACTTTGATTTGACTTTTGTTCAGCTCATCTACTTTGACATTATCACTCTCCACAATTCTTTGCAATCTCTTTTTATAACATCTATATGCTTTGATTTCATTAGAATAACCAAGAAATATGCCTTCTTCACATCTAGGATCAAATTTTCCAATGATATCATCTCCCTTGATATAACATTCACTACCAAAAATTCTAAAATACTTAACTGTAGGTGTACTGCCAAACCATAATTCATAAGTTGTCTTAATGCTTTCACCTTTGACATGTCCTATGTTAAATGTATAAACCATTGTGCTCACTACTTCTCTCTAGTAGATACAAGGTAGACTAGCTTCCATCATCATTGTTCTAGTAGCATCCAAGATATTTTTGTTCTTCCTTTCCACAACTCCATTATGCTGAGGTGTCTAGGGAGCAGAAAATTGTATTCTTATACAATGCTTCTCACAAAATTTATTAAACTCACCGTATGTGAATTCTCCACCATGATCTAACCTCAAACATTTAATCTTCAATCCTGTCTCAGTTTCCACTTTAGCTTTAAAGATTTTAAACTTTTCAAATGCTTCAGATTTTTCTTTTAGAAAAGTAACCCACATCATTCTAGAATAATCATCAATGATTAGCATGAAATATCTATCGCCTTGAAAACTTTTAACTCTAGTTGGGCCACACAAATCAGTATGAATAAGATCAAGAACATCATTTGATTTATCTTGTATACTCCTAAAAGAGGTTCTGAACTATTTACCCATTTGATATTCTTTACATACTGGATTATAGGGCTTCATAATCTTAGGTATATCCCTAACTTCCTTAGTTGAACTAATCTTTAGAATGCAATCAAAACTCACATGACACAACCTTTTATGCCATATTCAACTCTCATCAATCTATGTAATCAAACATGTCTTATCACCGGAGTTCAAATGAAATATATTACCTTTTGTTTGTGTACCAGTTGCAATCTCCAATCCAGATGTGTTAATGATTTTGCATTTTCCATCCTTGAACTGTAATTGATATCCCTTATCTACCAGTTGTCCTACACTCAAAAGATTATGCCTTAAACCTTCAACATAATAAACATTGTTAGTATTGTTCTTACCATCCAATGATATAGTTCCTTTTCCTTTCATAATACATGCTTTGTCATCTCCAAATCTAACTAGACCACCATCAAAATCTTGCAAAGATAGAAACTTCCCTTTATCTCCAGTCATATGATGTGAAAAACCGATGTCAATTACCCATTCATCCTTGTCTTCAATTTTAGCAGCAAGTGCCTTCTCTTCAGGTATATTCTCTTCCAATATCAGATCATCTTCCTTGATAGCCAGAAACACCCATTCCTTCCCATTGTTGGAACCACTAGCAGAATCTTCTATCAGTTCATCATCAAAAGATCAGTAGTGCCTTCCTCATCCAGTATGGAGCATGATTTGTCTCTTTTTTTCTTGTACTTATACTTGTTCTGATATCCAAGGTTAGGCTTAAATGATCTTCTAACTCTTTCTTCAAATCTTGAATTCATCTCAAGACATCTAGATGCAAAATGACCAATCTTATTACATGCAAAACATTTAAAAGGTTCTTTTCCTTCATACTTACTTTCTACCGATCCTTTAGGTACTCTTCTAGCAAATAGTGCTTCAAGTTTCTCAAACTCGTCATCTTCTTTCTTCATATCTTCTAATTCCTTTGCATACAAAGCTTTCTAGTCTTGCTTACCAATTGTAGATGGAGATGCATGAAAAGCAGGTTCATACTTCACAGCTCCAGAAGGTCCAAATTCTTCAAGCTCAAAAGAAGATAGTTTCCCAACCAAAGTATCTCTATTGATAGATGTATTAGCCAATGTTCTCAACTCATTAATAGCAGTAGCCTTCATTTTGTAAGCTAGTGGTAGGGCTCTCAAAACTTTAGAAACAATTTCATCTTCACTCAGAGTTCCACCACAATATTGAATTCCCATAACAATCACATTTACCCTTTCCATGAATGTAGTAATCCTTTCATCTTCTTCCATCTTCAGGTTTTCATATCTCAACCGGTAACCATCAAGCTTAGCAATCTTCACTATAGGGTCACCTTAATTAAGAGTCTCTAACTTATTCCATATAGCCTTTTCAGATGAATTGTCAGTTAATCCCATTATTTGTTGATCAAAAAGTGCACACAAGAGGGCTTTTCTTGCTCTATAATCATTTTCAAGATCCTTGTCCAGGTTTGTCAGAGGAGGATTTCTAAAACTTGGATTATAAGGTGTTACACCATTCTGTGTGATCTCCCAAATCTCCTTGCCAAGATATCTCAAATGAGTCTCCATCTAAATCTTTCATACTGTGTAATTTTTTCCATCAAGCCTCGAAATATCCCTCAGAAAGATAGCTCTAGAAGAACTAGATGAACTTGAACTATTTTTCACCATAGGATCTTCCTCAAGTAGTTAAGCTTTCTTTAGAGAGGACCAAAGCTCTGATATAAATTTTTAGATAGTTCAAATAATCAGAAGACAACTAAGAGGGTGGGTGAATTAGTTGTCATAGATTACCAGAACTATTAGCAATTTAAACTTTAATAGTGGAACCCAAAATATTAATACCAGAATTGTAGTTAAACCAATTAAGCATAAGCAATAATCACATAATAAATACCATCTACATGACACCATGATTTGTATGTGGAAAACCCGGTAAAGGGAAAAAACACAGTGGGAAGCCTACCCATAGCTAGATAATACTTCTGCAGTAAGTATGTGAATTACAATTGAGGGGCCTGCACTTGCAGGAAGGCCAATAGCCTAGAGTGCACTTCTCATCACAAAAAGAGCCTCACTGACTACATAGAAATCCAGACTACAATCCGAAGAAGTGTTGAACCGTAAAAGATAGCATCTCCTATGCTTGAGTATAGTTCTGGTTAAGCTCAATACCAGAGGACTAAATCCTTTTACATACACCTAATTCAATCTCCAATGATCAACCAACTCCTCTGCCTGAATGATATTACATTATTTGGATTTTACATTCCTTGACCATGACCTCTAACATAACCATGATGATTTACAATGAAATCTTACATCTATATATACAAACCCTCGACCATAAACAATCAGGTCAGCCACCAGATAATAAACCAATTACATAATTACAAACCATGTCGACCTTAGACCAAACAAATAATATCCAACACATAAGACATCCCATAAATACATCGAGAGGTCCAATCCATACATTACATTAAAGTCGGTCCATAACTTAGATCAACCAAGACCCAGTATAGGTCTACATGCTACACCAATGATCTCCATCTGCCAAGTCTCAAACATGATCACCAACAACATCTTGAAACTCCACCAAAAGCTACACCAACACCACTTATGCAATTCATCAAATATCTTCATCAAAATCTCTATCAATGAAACCCTCGCCAGAACCAAAAACTAAGCTTCTAAGCAAGCAGGATAGCATCCGATCACCAGACCAAAACCAACTAACCAAATATGAGCATGAGTATCATGAATAAGACAATTCCATCACCAAACTATATCAGAGCCTACTAGATCATGCCGGATCCAAGTAAACCGGAAACTACTCAAACAACTAGTGTTGGCATCAATGACAAAACATCAATGCAAATCATAAAAAATTCCACCAAATAGCCAATAGGATATTCTTTGGATCTGATTTCTATGTACTTGGAATGGAAAACATTGTATGATGATGATTTGTATTTGTAGAAGAGATTATGTTCCTGTAAGATATGTATCTTCATGTGTTTGTTGATGTAATTAAAAATGGAATATGATGTAGTAGTTTAGGAGGATATCTCATTGTACATTCATTAGGTATTCATTATGTAATGTTAGATTACGAGTTCTATGTGGAAAAGGTGGAGTTAGTATTTATACATTTGTATTGCATTGAAATTTTAAGATACAATTATATTTATAATCTTACAGAAATTAAGATGGAAGAATAGTGGTTGTTGTTATAATTCTTGTTTAAGGAATGGAAATTATCTAGATGAAATGGATTATGTTTCTTAGGTAAATGAGATAGCTACCTTAGAGATGTTTAATGAAACTTAAAGGATAATCTAGTCTTATTGAAGAGAATGGTTATGTAATCTTTGATGCTTTTATGAAGAATGAAAGAATGGATATTAGGAGTATTTGATTTGGTATTTTCTTAAAGAATCTAAAGAGTATGTTATGTGACTAAGTTATGCATATGTTTTAAGGATTTGTCATAGTTGTATGGAAATAAAATGAAAAGATGGATAATAGAATATGATATTCTAAGATGAATATGTGATGTATTAAGATTTTATCGAGTAGTAACGTTGAGATACCCTAGGGAATGGATTTGCATTGTATGAGTTTATATAGAGTTATGTTAATGTTTAAATGGTTATTTCGCTTTTGTAATATGATTATATGGTTATGTTCTTGTTGATTTACATATTCATGTATATAGTTAATGATGCATTGATAAATAATGGTAGTAATGTTGCATTAGTAAATACTAGTAATATCATAGTTGTAATGATTATCTTAAAACAAAATTACCTCTTTTTGTTAGTAAACTTTGGTTTATTTTCTCTAGGGTATTTTGGTGAGCATTACAAGAGGTCTTATGATGAGTGAGAACACCTGGCATTAAGACCAACATTTACAATAGAAAATAAAACTAGACAAAGACCATAAACTAAAACCAAACACTAAACAAAAAAAGACTAAACATGACCAACACCAAAACACCACCCCCACAAAACATGAAAAAATGGTCTACAAAGTGGAGGTTTTAATAGCTTGCCATCCCTAATTAAACTCCTTAACTTTATCCTAAAAGGAGAGTCTATTTATTATACCATTAGTAGGAGTAGTATTAGGGGACTTAAATTTGACCTTCATCTCCGAAGTAGTACTAGTCACAATCTTCATGGACCTCTTCCTTTTGACATTTCTTTTTTGAAGCTCTTCCTAGATAGCTTGTATGGAAGCCAAATTTTATCTTTCTATATCCCTTTCAAAAGCCACAATCTCTTCCAAAATGTTTTGTAGAGTATTGTAATTGTCCTTAATTAAATATATAATCCTTATCATTTTCTCTCTTTCTTCCTTTGAGGCCACCTTGACACTCTAAGATTTGACCTCCACATCTAAATTATTCCATCACATGAGTCTCTTTGATAGGCCATTAGTAGTAGTCCAAACTTTGTCATCTTTATCCTCCATATACAATTAGTAGTATTGGCCTATACTTCAACCAAAGTCTCTAGTCTATTAATTTTTATTTTTGTAGTGCGAGGCTAATCTAGGAGCCATCAAATGATTTCCTTTTTCTTGTTATATGTGATACAAAGTTCATGAACTTTATCCATAACCCTTGGTAACTCCCAAGCACTAGGGGCCAAAAAAGGGGAGCGAGGAGGGGAACCTAGGATTGGTGTAGAAGGATTAGGGGTCAACATATAAATAATAGGGAGGGAGTTATATGGGGTCCACTCAAATATAGTAGTCCAGAAGGAAGAGGAGTCCTTTGAGATGACCTCTTGAATGATAGGCTCTTTGAAATTTCTCTCTTTTTGGGTTTAGGCATGGTACAATATTTTTTATTTTTGCAATATGCTAGTATTGATCAAGGCAATCAACTATTTAGAAGGGGGAGTGACCATAATAGAGCTAGAGGCACCTTAAAGATTAGTCTTCGGTGCATTTGATAACTCCATAACCAAGGTAGGGTTCAAAATTGGTCCACTAGGGTTTATATTAGGACCTCTAGTAGGAGATAGAGATAAATGAAAATTGTAAATCTTGAGAAATAACCCTTGGTGAGGGGAAACCACATCCTTTGACTTAGAAATAGAAATAGATTGAGATAGGGATAAAATAATCCAAAAAAAAGAATCATTTTATGCCATGTCTAAAATGATTCAACATTATAAATAGTTGAGAGTGGAATATTTTGTACCTACCATCAAGAGTGATTTATTTCATCAAGACCAGTGCAACCTCCTTTTATTTATCAGGGATGTCCTCCCTATTGAAATGATTTTGTAACCAAAATATTCTCTCACTAACCTCCAAGAGTCTCTTGAAATATTCTATATAATTTCCTTTGGGTTTTTTAGGAAAAGTCACGCCCTCCACCAAAAGCCCATTGAGAGATTCATTAAGCTCCATAGAAATAGTAGAAGAAATCCCCCTATAAAAACCTTTCCCTCATCCTAGGAACCGATGCATTGTTCAAAGAGAGGGATTAAAGCCTTTCATACCCTCAAAGTAGGTGGAAATATTTTTCCTTTGAATCCCAAATAAAAAAAATTGTCTCTTTTAAAATTATCACAATTATCAATATCATTCTTGATAAGATCTCCCCCCATGGTATGCTAGTTCTAAAAAAAAACAATGACAACTATTGGAAAAAGGATAAATTAAGCCTAAAAGTGAAATATGACAAACAAAAGTGGTATTAGGAAAGGCAAACCTCTTTCATACTATAAAAGGTAATCCTCCCCATCGTGTAATGATTACAAAAAGTGATGGAAAAGGCCATTATTAGGATGGTGGTCCTCAAATCCTACAACACATTTGTGCTTATGTCATCCTAGATCACAACTAAAATATCTCATAGGATCTCATGAAAGGTAGTCCACATTTGAATAGAGCAAGGATCCAGATTGGTCAACCTATCAGTTGACTTATTTCGCTCCCTAAGAGTGTGGGAGAGTTTGACGTGTCCAATGGTTGAAAGAATGGGACAACATTTAAAAATGATATCTTTCATAGGCCAACCTAGGGTTGCTTTACTAGGAAGAACCATGATTATATTTTTAAAGCCCCCTACAATAACATTATTTTGCAAACCTTTGTCCTTAGCCATAAATATGTTGTAGAAGGCCATGACCACCTAAGAAAATTTGAGGGTTTAGATTCCAATATTTACCATATTGGAAAGCACTAGATCACCATTTATATCTATAATGATGTCAACTCCACCATTTGACGTGGGTTACACTTAGAAGAGTTGTCAAAATTTAATTTTAGCCAATCAATGTTGGGAGGGACCATTTAGTAGTGTTCCTGAGAACAATAGGTGGGTATACAAAAAGAGAAAGAGACTTAATTATTTCTCCATTTTTATCTATTTTCCTCTCCAAGGAAGAAGGTGGATGCTTATATTTGAACCCAGTGAAATATTTGATGTTTTCCTTAGTATTCCTAATGATGGAGAAAACTAAGGCTTCCCATTGGATATTCTTATCCTTGAATATTCTATTATTTCATTCTTTCCAAACACTCCAACTTATATGAAGGAATGCCTACCACCATATTTAAATAATGTGAGGGTAGCCACAAGAAGGGGAACAACAAGATGAAACCAACTTTGGATCTTTATTCCAAATCCAAGATAGAGTGAAGAGACATAATATTTTGTCTTATATTCCACAAGTAATGATAGTGGAAAATGATGCAGATAATACTTTCTTTAGCCTCTTCACATTAAATGCATTTGTTCACAAGATGGATCACTTTGTTTTGAAGGTTGTCAATAATAAGTATTTTCTTGTGGCAAGCCATCCACCAAAAGAAAAAAACTTTAGGAATAGTTTTAGACAACAAATTTTTAACACCTTAAATTGAGAAAGACAAGGGGTTTTCAAGAGGTTATAGACCTAACTAAGTAGATCCCATCCTTTAAAGGGGTCGAAACCAAATTATCTTGAGAATTGGTTCTAAAAAATCTCATGTTATTTAAGATCTAGAGAAGTTCCTTTGTAGTTGTATTGATCAAAGTATCGAACCGTGGGGGATCAATCCTTTAGGAAGAAGGATAAGAAGATGTGTACCAGTAATCCTTCACTAAGGCATTAATTTTGCTCATTAAGTCCTTCTCAGTAGTAGAATAGATCAGATGAAATTGTAAAGGAATAGAAGAGGCCCAAGGATCTCTCTAGAATTGAAAATCTCTACCATTACCAATTTTCTATAAAGTTCTCTTCTGCAGTAGAGTTTTAGTTTTGATGAGATTGTTTCATATGTGGGAACCACATGATAGGGTATCATCAAAAAGGAAAGCCTTACCATCTCTTTCTTGAAGATATTTATTCTTCATCACACCAACTTTGTCAAGGAGAGTCAATTTTAAAGAGCGTGAGTCTCTAATATTAAGGCCTACAACCTCTTTTCTAAAAGTAAAATACAATTTTTCTATTCAAGACTCCACTAGAGGAATCATCTTTAAATCTGATCAATTTTTTCGCCCAAGAATCCAACATATGGAATATTAAAAACAGATGCAGTAAGGTACTTTGAAGAGAGGCTTTAAGCATTTGGATTTTACTTCCATTACTAAGGAGGGCTCATTTCTATCTAGAAAGCTTCTTTTGGATTCTTTCTAGAAGAGGATGCTAGATTGAGTTGTCAACTTTCCTAGATGTCAAAGGAATGCCCAAGTATGATCAAGGTATATTAGAGATTTTACAATTCAATATTTGAGAAATTGGAGTCTGAAGAGATCAAGAAAAGTTCATAAAATATAAAGAACTCTTATTAAAGTTTATATTTTTACCTAACACCAAAGCATAATGAGCTAGAAGAGAAATCCAACCCCTCACCTCTATCAAGGAAGTAGTGCCAAACAAAAGAGTATCATGTATAAATTATCGCTGATAAATGACATATTTGGAAGAAAAAGGTAATATACCCCTCAAGAGGCCTTGATTGAAACAAATATAAATATTCCTACCAAGTACATCTTCCATGATAATCAAGAGGTAGGGAGAAATGGGATCCCCCTGCCTAATCCCCCTAGAAATCAATTAAAAACTTTGTGGAGCTTTTTTCACCAAGACCAAGTACATAGGGGAGTGGATGCACACCTTTGTCATCTTCAAAAAATTTCCACAACATCCAAATTTTTGGAGGCTTTCAGAGAGGAATGGGCAAGTGATGCAGGAGCACTGGAGCAGTTCAAACCAGTTTGAGCAGTTAACAGTGA
The DNA here is from genome assembly GCF_030272615.1 of Cryptomeria japonica. NCBI lineage: Eukaryota > Viridiplantae > Streptophyta > Pinopsida > Cupressales > Cupressaceae > Cryptomeria > Cryptomeria japonica. The sequence goes on along the minus strand of NC_081405.1, from coordinate 585,557,702 downwards.
AATTGCTCGGAGATCATGGAATTTATTCATTTTTGAGAGTTTAGCATTATGGATTTGGAATTATCACCTTGAGTTCATTGTCTTAATCATGTTCGAGATTCATGGCATTTGGATTTGTTTCTAGTGAGATATCGATTCTGGTATTGGCTCGGTGTTGATGTGTTCATATCGGTCAGTCTTGCAGAGTGTTGAGCGAAGTTGAATTGGGTTGTAGTTGATTTCCATGACTTGAGGATCGTTGAGTTATGTTTCTTGTTCATTTTTTGATGTTCCCAGAACACCATGTTATATTTTATGCACTTTGGAGATGTTCTTAGTGATTTGAGCCGACTTGTTATTGTTTACACGTTTCATTATGAACCGGTTGGTCTTAGGTCGACTTGAAAGATTTGTTATTGTTACCAGGTGGTATAAAGAGAATTTTTGTGAATCATTTTAGGAGACAGAAGACGGAAAATAGAGGACAAAGGTTAGAGATCCAGTGAAGATGTAGATGCTGGTTGGATTCTGGTCTCGTAGGACTGAAGCCGATATTGCTGAGGTCCGGCTCATCGCAGAATAGTGGAAGTTGTTATTGGCTGATGTTTTGTTGAGAGGATGATATGCAGATCATAGATCTAAGTTGTAAGAATTGTTAGTAATCCTGGGCTGCGGTCCAACATGTGGCATGTGTAATTCTTCAAACTGTTATAAGAATTGTTCATATTGTTTACTGGTTATGTATTCTATGGTATTACCAGTTTCTCTTTCTAATTTATCTATGTTGTGTTACCTATTACCGGTATATCTTGCATGGTGTTTGTGTTTAGGTTGCAAGGTGTGGATGTCCTTCATTGTATCTCCCTACCTTGACTGCATCAAATGGTATTAGAGCTGGTTTGTGAACCTGTTATTAGAGAGTGTTGGTTATGTACTGGTTGATTGAAAAAGAAGTTGAGGAAATTTGTGGACTTGTTCAGATCACTGAACGTGAGGCATAAAGGCTTGTAGGTAGACCGCTGAACCTAGAGCTTGAGCTTGAGGAAGTTAGTGGGTGGGGACTTGAACCGATCATCAATTGACCCAGGCTACAGAGTGGACCCATAAATCATCGTGTAGAGGTAACCAGAAGCTATAGTAAGATGGTTGAACCCCTAAGGTAGTTGCAAGTACCTACTGACCAATCGCCAAACTAGATCAAGTGATGGGACTCACTCTTCAATTAACCCCAAGAGTCAGATGCAGGAGCACTGGAGTAGTTCAAACCGGTTGGAGTAGTTAACTATGAAATTGCTTCAAGATTGTGGAATTTCTTCAGGTTTGAGAGTTTAGCATTGTGGATTTGGAATTACTACCTTAAGTTCGTTGTCTTTATCATGTTCGAGATTCATGGAATTTAGTTTTTCTTCCGATGAGATATTGATTCCGGTATTGGCCCGGTGTTGATGTGTTCTTACCGGTTAGTTTTGCAAAGTGTTGAGTGAAGTTGAATTGGGTTGCGGTTGATTTTTGTGACTTGTGGATCATTGAGTTATGTTTCTTGTGCCTTGTCCGATGTTCCCAGAAGATTGCATGATTTTTTATGCACTTTGGAGATGTTCTTAGTGATTTGAGCCAACATGTTATTGTTTACACATTTCATTATGAACTGGTTGGTCTTAGGCTGACTTGAATGATTTGTTATTGTTTACGGATGGTATAAAGAGAAGTTTTTCAAATCATTTTAGGAGACAAAATATGAAAGATAGAGTACAGAGGTTAGAGATTGAGCGAAGATGTAGATACCAGTTGGATTATGGTCCGATAGGACTCAAGTTGGTAGGGCTGAGGTCCGGATCAGTGCAAGATAGTGGAACTTGTTACCGGTTGATGATTTGTTGAGAGGATGATTTGCGGATCATAGATCTAAGTTGTAAGCATTGTTTGTAATCCTGGGTTGCGGTCCAACATGTGGCATGTGTAATTATTCAAACTATTATAAGAATTGTTCATATTGTTTACTAGTTTCTATTTCTACTTTATCTATGTCGTGTTACCAGTTACCAGTATATCTTGCATGATGTTTTTGTTTAGGCTACAAGGTGGGGATGTCCTTCATTGGATCTCCCTACCTTGACTGCATCAAATGGTATCAGAGTTGGTTGGTGAACCTGTTGTTGGAGAGAGTGATGGTTATGTATTGGTTTGTTGGAAAAGATGTTGAGGAAACTTGTGGACTTGTTCAGATCGTCGAACATGAGGTAGAGAAAGGCTTGCAAATAGACCGCCAAACCTAGAGCTTGAGTTTGAGGCAGTTAGTGGGTGAGGACTTGAACCAATCACCGATTGAGGCAGGCTGCAGAGTGGATTGGTAGATTGTCGTGGAGAGGCAACCAAAAGCTGTAGTCAAACCGCCGAATGCTTGAGGTAGTTGAAAGTACCTACTGACCAATTGCCAAACCAGATGAAGTGATGGGACTGACTTTTCAATTAACCCTGAGAGTCTGATGTAGGAGCATTGGAGCAGTTCAAACTGGTTGGAGCAGTTAACTATGAAATTGCTTGGAGATCATGGTATTTCTTCATGTTTGAGAGTTTAGCATTGTGGATTTGGAATTATCACCTTGAGGTCATTTTCTTTATCATGTTTGAAATTAATGGCATTTGGATTTGCTTCCGGTGAGATATTGATTCTGGTATTGGCACGGTGTTGATGTGTTCTTACCGGTTAGTCTTACATAGTGGTGAGTGAAGTTGAATCGGGTTGGGGTTGAATTTCGTGACTTGTGAATCATTGAGTTATGTTTCTTGTGCCTTGTATAATGTTCCTGAAAGACTGCATGATGTTTTATGCACTTTGGAGATGTTCTTAGTGATTTGAGCCGACTTGTTATTGTTTACATGTTTCATTATGAATCAGTTGGTCTTAGGATGACTTCAGTGATTTTTTATTGTTCATGGATGGTATAAAAAGAAGTTTTGTGAATCATTTTAGGAGATAGAAGATAGAAGATAGAGAACAAAGGCTAGAGATCGAGTGAAGATGTAGATACTAGTTGGATTTTGGTCCGGTAGGATTGAAGCTAGTAGGGATGAGGTCCAGATAATGTAGAATAGTGGAAGTTGTTACCGGATGATGATTTGTTGAGAGGATGATCCGCGGATCATATATCTAAGTTGTAAGCATTGTTTGTAACCCTAGATTGTGGTCCACCATGTGACATGTGTAATTCTTCAAACTATTATAAGAATTGTACATATTGTTTACTGGTTATGTATTATGTGGTATTACTAGTTTCTCTTTCTTCTTTATCTATGTTGTGTTACCGGTTACCTATATATCTTGCATGGTGTTTGTGTCTAGGCTGTAAGGAAGGGATGTCCTTCATTGGATCTCCCTAACTTGATTGCATCAGCAAGACACCATGTCATAGACTTTGGATATAGCATGTTTAAGGAACATGAGTTCTCTATTTCTACTTTCCATGGAATAGATATTTTTGTCTACAACAAGAACAACATCAGAGATCCATTGACCCGAGAGAAACTCCTTTGGGTGCACATGAACTATCTTCTAAAGAAAAGCATTTTATTTTATTTACTAGTAATTTAGAAAATATTTTGTATAAGGTATTACAGAGGCTAATAAGTCAAAATTCCACTATTATGTTAGCATCACTCTTATTATGAACTAGGACACTATAGGTGTTGTTCACTTCTTTAAGGAGGCTTACAGAAGCTTGGAATTCCCAAGCATCAATGATGATGTTTAGACCTACTATGTCCTAAAAAATTTTAAAGCAAAATGAGGGGAATCTAGGAAGGCTAGGGGATTTGAAAGGGCCAAGGGAGAAGACATCATTCTTCAGTTCATTATATGTGAATCTGAGTTCCAAAGCCTTCAAATCCTAGGGGGACACAGAGTTAGAAATAACTTGGAGGAGATTATCTGAAATATCAACAACAAAAGTTTCAATCATAGGAGGAGGGTTGAACATATAAATGAAGTGGTTAATAGTCTCCCTATGAATATCTTCACCCAGAGAGAAAGTGGATCCATTCGAACTGATCAGTTTAGTAGTTCTATTCATTTTATTGTGTTTGAGGGAATATTGATGAAAATAATTAGTATTCCTATCCCCCTCTTTGACCTATTGGATTTTGGATATTTGTTTCTATAATAGTTTCTCCTTTAGCATCATATTATGAAATTTAGAAAGAATACTCCTCTCTTATTTGACCCTTTCAAAGGAAGCACTAGACCTTTCCATCTCCATTTGACTAGTTTGGTTCTAATCTTTTAAATCCTTTGTTTGAGAAATTAATTTTCAATAGAAGATTTACTCTATTTTCAAAGATTTCTTTTTAATATTTTTAATTTATGAACCCTGAACATAGTCATTCCCTAGACTTTGGAGCTCCACCAAAGAGCCACAAGGTCTTTAAAACTAGGGTGATAGTTCCACATTAATTCAAATATGAAGGAGGAAATTCATTGGGGTTTATCTTGGATCCCTTATGGAAAAATAGCGCAATGATCCGAACCAAAGTGAATAAGGGAGGAAAGATGTCCCTAGTCAATACGATTCAAGAAAGAAGATAGAAGACATCAATCAAGACAAACTTGAATGATACCATATGGATCCGATTTGATATTAGACCAAGTAAAATTTGTACCCTCCAAATTCATGTCAGTTAGCTTGCCTTTACATGAAAAATCATGGAGGTCCAGCATATTGTCAAAAAATTAGGGAACATCCCATCTTCTTAGAGGGATAAAGGGGGGTGTCGATGTCACCCATCAACATCCACTTGAAATTTCAAAATGAATCATGAGAATCAAGGAGGGAAGGTCATAAGCCCCTTCTTGTAACAAAATTATTAGGCACATGGATATTAGAGAGCACCCTCTTAGATTTAGTAGCTTCATCAAAGAAGAAAACATTGCTATCATTATTATCTTTGGAATGTAAAACACCCTTAAAATTATGATGCTTCCACATTATTTCTAAACCCACTGAAGCACCATCCACATTGACTATCAATGAATTACAAAAATTCTAGATAAATTTAATCACCTTTAGGAAGACATCAACACCCATCTTCGTTTCTTTAAATTATAGAATCCTATGTAGTTATCCGATTATACTTCACTTTCAATTAAAACACATTATACTTCACTTTAAACAAAGCGGTAATAGAGAATCAAATAGTGGAAAATATTTTATTGTTGCTGTGGTTTTATATGATTGACATGGTCTGGTTTTTAATTAATGCAAAAGATTCAAAGGCATACTATTGTAGATTATAATACGCTTATGGTATTATGATTCACACATGATCAAGTTGAATGTATACTCCTGATTCCAAGAGTTGTTTGATGTTAGAAAACCCATAAAATGCATATATCTATTTGAGAAGTTTTTGAAAATTTTAATCAATTATAGATATCCTGAAGAAAAATTAGAAAAGTAATCACATATGAATAGACAATATATGTTACATTACTCATCCACTATTCTATTTTTAGTTCTTTTCTTTTTTTTTTATAAAAGTGATCGAAGTCACTGAAAAGTTTTTTATATTAACATAAAAAGGAGATTACAAAATATGGCATCTTTTCTCTTTCTTCTTTTCTTCCCCCTTTTCATATTCTTCTTCTTGTAATTCAATTTTTTCATCTTCTCTTTTTGCAAACAAATGCTTTTACTTAATATGTTATCTAACTATTCCTCAATCAAATTTATAGATTTTAGTTTTAAATTTTGGGGTATTAATTGCTGAAATTTTTCATTAATTATGAGCTCAATGTTTGATAGATTTGGTTTAAAATATGGCTCAACAGTAAAACATTTAAATGATGGAGTACCCCTACTTCTACATCATGACTAAGCAGTATTGCTTCCAATTCTATCTAATAGGTCCTTAAATCCATCATATTACTTTATTTGATTTATTAATATGATAAAAAAATTCTCCTAAAAGGAATTATTTCTTCCAATGTTTCATTGTTACTAAAATATATAATAGCTATTTATCCCTTTGATGTTGGATCCCCATCACAAACAACAACATTCCTAATATGGTCAATCGATTCTTCACTATCCTTCTATGATATTTTTCTTATCTTTATTTAGTTTATTTTAATCCTTTCTTCTTCCATGTTCATCTTTAAAGTCATATCAAACATTTTAAAATTTATCATAACCTATTATTCTCCTTTTCTTGAGGTGTTTTTTATTTGTAATTTATTTAATCCTTTTATTCATTCATGGTGGATCCATTAGAATCAATTTCATAGTCACTTTTCCACTTCATTCTATTTATCAACCTCAACATTTATAATATTTCTCATGGGTTATTTCCTAGTGTATGTTATGACACATCTTAATTGCTATGCTAATTATTATTAATAATCATTTCCTTTTTAGTATTATTTAATGTAAAATTATTTTCTTATTTCTATATTTTACTTCTTATAGAAGACAAAATGGACTCTTAGCAATGGAACCCAACCATGGCAATAAAACATAGGAATGGGTTAAAGATTATATGTGTTAGCTCATTGGGATTTGGTAGTTCCAATGGATGGAATATTTAGAATTAGGATTCTCTGTACTCAGAATAGGTTACTCAAGCTTTACATCTACTTTAGACTGATGTGGGTTAACTATCATAACTTTCTCTTGATGTTTGATTGGTTTGTTAGTTCCTTTTTGGTGGTTTTTTGTGAGGCCATTTTAGCTCTTGTATGTTCTTGTGATGATATCTATGTCTATCTATAAATATCTTTGAATTCTCTTTGTTTTTGTTGGGTAATTAATTTTTTCCCTTTTTTCCCCAAGAAATAAGGAAACCATAATTGTGAATTAGACAACATATGCATAACATAAATACTCAAGCAATTTTACATAATTATAGCTATCAAAAGATAGATATACCCATATATTATTTATAAAATACATATTTTTGTTACAAGCATATCTACACATATAGAAAATTCTTGGGTAGTATCTATTACAACTAGTTTACTCTTACATAATTCTCTATCATTATTTTCTATACCCTTTCCTTATTCTAATTATCTTGTGGTAATGGTAGATGCTCATATAGCCTAATATTAATGTGCAAACACATATTTCTACATGCCCTTATGCATTATCTATTGGAAGTTTGAGTTATGTTGTCATTGATGTCAAACTTGTTGGTGTGGATGTCTTGTCGGTCCAAATGTGATCTATTCTTATATGTTGTCATTGATGTCAAACTTTTAGGTCCATATATAGTCTAGTCTTGTTATAGTCTTGTAGTGTGTAAATTATTATTGATGATAGTTGGTGAAGGTGACTTTTCTTATGTTGTGAAAAATATTGTTGGTTATTGTTGGTGACAGGTGAGTTGTTATTATGTTGTCATGCAAGTATATGAAGGTTCCTCTATTTTGTAATGTTGATTATCATTGTCAGAATTTGGTGTTGTTGTCGAGTTTAAGTGGTGCCTTAGTTGAAGTTTGTTGTGAAAGATGAGCAAAGATGTATGATATTGCTTGATGTTATTGTTGAGTTTAATTGGTGCCTCAGAAGAAGTTTTTAATCAAAGATAATTAGAGATGTAGGATGATGCTTGGTGTTGATGATTCATTTATTAGTTGAGGTTATAGTAAATTGTATAAAATTCATGATAGATGTCCAATGGTATATTTGGTCTAGTATTAAGTTTTAAGATGTTGTCACATTATTTGGTGAATATGTTGTGCTTACATGACGTGTTTTTGGAAGATTAGTGTAGAACAAGTTTTATTATATAGGAAAGAGTATTTTATAGCCTAGTGGAAGAATGTTTTGTTTTTCCTTGTGAAGAGTATGGTGTGTAGACTTGGCTATAATGTTACTATTTTATGAAATACTATCAAGTTTATAGTTCCTCTAGTTTCTTAGATGATGAGATTATATGTAGTTGTTCTCTATGAGTGAGAGTGTCTATTAGAATGGTCCAAATTTTGCTTGGTGACATCTAGATATGTGAATTCAAGTGTTTTAATTTGGAGGATATCCTTACTTAGTTTCTACAGTGTCCCAATTTGAAACTCTAATTTTTTTTGTTTGTTTTACATGTGAATTATAATAGTTTGTGCTTAGTATGGTTGGTTCTCTTGGGTCTCATTGTGCTCGATTATCTTGTTATTATGATGCCTTTTTGGCTCAAATTTGCATTGAAAGTTGAGTTAAAATATTGTTTTAGATGTCACCATGGTGTCTGAATATCTGTATTAAGTAATTTATATTGGAATATACTTATGGTCTAACTATTTGCTATTTTTTATTGTTTATCTACACATTTCATTTGGAATTAGCTATGGAAGATGTGTTAGTGAATGTGTCCCATTGGAATCAACTTCTAAGAATGATATGTGGTGATATTTTTGGGTATCCTCTTTCTCCTAGAGTGGACTGCATTGGATATTATTGGTCTAGTTGACCTAAGCTATATAATTTTATATACTCTTGTTTGGACCAACCTAGTTAAGAGTTTTAATGAAAACCCTTGTATATAAAGATGAGTAAATGTATGATTTAAAATGTACAAAAGTGTGGATTTATTTGAAATAATGTGACATGGATGCAAATGATATACATATAGATTTGATAGAAGAGGTATGTGAAATTTAGTTGAGAATAACTTTGATAGTGTTCGATAATAAAGTTTGAGGTAAATTTTATTTTGCATGTTACTAGACACTTGACATAGAGATTCAACATCTATTTCATGATTAGGAGATCCTATTTACTTTTAGTACAACTATTCTTGTTGAAAGATAGTGTGTCTCTCTTGGTACCTTTCTATATCTTGTCTTGAAGAAGTGAGTTTTAGTTGTGCAAGTCCTTTGTATCTTGCCCTAAGGTTGTGAAACTTAGCTATCAAGTTTAGAGTTGTGAGCTCCCTAGCTTGTGGCCTAATTATTGTAATCATTCATATCTATATTATGAGTGCCATTCTCACCATGGTTTTTCCCTTCTTGGGTTTTCTACATAAATCCAATGTTCAAGAGTTCATTGTGTTTTGTGCTTTCATGATTTCATTAAACTAGTATGTTAATAGTTATTTGAAGTTTAATAGATCAAAAAAAAAATTATGTTAGAGATTCAAAATCATTCTCCCCCCTCTAAGTCTTGTTGTGTGTTCAACAATTGGTATCAGCGTCTGGTCCCTTCTTGTGAACCTTAATTGGTTGAGGGAGATCCAAAATGATGTAGGGTTTGAATTTCAAATCACCAATGTTTGAAGGTAAAAATTACTCTTATTGGAAAGAGAGAATGGAATATCACTTGGAATCTCTATCGAAGGGAATATGGTAAAATATCAAGATTGTTTAAGATTGTTTAAGAATCTCTATCGAAGGGAATATGGTAAAATATGAAGAGGTTTGCCAATTAAGAGATCCATGATCAAGATAAGTACACACTATACCAACTCCTTGGTTCACTATCTTCTTTTGATATTTTTTAAATTGATGATATCAAAAAGGAGAGAATAGTGGCATTCAATGTTTCAAATAAGTTTGAAGATGAACTGAAAGCAAGTGAAGAGATGGATGAGCTTGAAGCAAACTTTGTAAGAAGACTAAAAATTAAAAGGGCATGTTAATTCTAAAATGATTTAACTATGGTATAATTGGTCATTATGCCTCTAGATATATGTATGTGGAAGATTGGAAGAGATCTATTCTAAAGGAATAATAGATATAAAAGTAGTGACATAAATAAGAAGATATATTACAGAGATAAAGGAAAAAGAGGTTTTTGTTCAATGTAGACACACTTATGTAAAGATTAAGATGGTGATGATTAAAATAAAAAAATAATTTTCTTGGCTATAAAGGAGATCGATGAAGGAAGGTCTAAAAGATCAAAAAATATGAAGAACAATCAAAACCTTATGAAAGAAAAAATTGCTTTGCATGCTAAAGTGGAACCAATGGATTGGATTATTAACTCCAAATGCTCAAATAAAATGATACGAGATAAAAGGAAGTTTTTTAAACTCGATAAGTTGTTGGCATTTGGCATAACTGATGCAGATGAGGTGATGCAGTTAAAGTTGGATGACTACACCAGCAAAGGATGGAAGTCTATTTGTGATGTAGAGATTGAGATTCTATGCATAGATGACATGATCAGTTATTTGTATTATCATTGATGGCAACTAATGTTCCTGATGGTCCTAATGTTTTTTTTTGTCATCTTAGTCATTTGGTTTACCAGAAGGTGGGGTTTACCGACATAGAGCTAAAGTCTATGAAACAAGACATTAACATGTAAAATAGAGTTGTTTTGATTGAATCAGACAGTCGGTGATGATTGGTGATTTGAGGTTTGGATGGTGAACTTGTATCATAGAAAGGTGTATATGACCGGAATAGGAACTTGTGAAGATTATCGAAAGGCATGTTTCAAATTTTTGATGAAGTTTTACTAAGGTTTTAGTAGGGTTTAAGACTGGTGAAGAAATCATCAAACCGGTAATGATTTTTGTTATGAAAGTGATCAACGACAAGTCTACATGAAGTTGGTAACATGACACAACCAGTGTGAAAATATTTGATTGTTGTTTTGGCATGATTCAAGGAAGAATTTCTTTTGAATCAGTGAAACACTTAGTAGAGTGTTTTGAGGGTTTGACTTTGGTATAGATCAGATTTGTGTGATGGGTTACGATCAACGAATGGTTGATATTGCATTATAATTTGTTGTAATGATCTGTATATCGATCTATGATGATCTCTTATGATTTGAATTTTAAATTGAAGATTTAACTAGGGTTTTGTAGCCGACCTAGTTGAGATGGCTATTTAGGATGACAAAACTGATGTTCATTGTGTTGGTAGTCTTAGAGAATGTGTTAAGCCATCCAAGTGAAGTGTGAGATCTTCCTAGGAGTTGCAAAGTGTTGTGTATAACTGAATTTGATCAAGAAATTAGATAAGTGCAAGCAACAGATCATTTTCTTATTGTTATTCCCTATTAGTTACAGCAGGTTAAATCCCTTAACTGGGTAGGTCCTAACAAGCATTAAACATTTTTGTCCCCTAACAGGACAACTCTCAAAAGATTGTTAAATCCCCTCATGAGGTTGATCCTAATAAATCATCAAGCTCCTAATTGGGATGCAAGGCAAATCCCTTAACTGGGTGAATCCTAACAGGGTCTACTCCTAACTGGGCATATTATAGGCTCCTTACATGGTGTACTTCAAAAGAGTACAAATATTTTTGGGTGCCAACTCATACCATGGTTTTTCCCTATTTGGGTTTCCACGTCAAAAACTTATGGTGTTCATGTGTGTAATGTTTTTCATGTGATGTTCTTATTTATGTTTCATTTCATGCATTATTTTTGAGACATTGATTATGATGTTTTATCAAAAGTTTATTAGAGGTTACCGGTACTGATAAGGAGTTGTTTGAGAAAGTATTTGATCTGATTGATAAGGTTAATGAGTTGGTAAATCATCAAGTTTATATGATTTCTTTGGTGGTGATTATTGATAGTTGTGGTAAATGATTTGATTAATGTGTTAAGCAAATCTGATAAAGAGGTTGTTAGATCTGACTAAATAAGTTGAGACATTTGTTAAATGGTTTTAGATCTAATATAACTTTAATTTTGGATTCAAAGTTGCAATTGGGCTTAATATTGATTTATCATTCTTAGATAGTTTACAGCTAGTTACCATAAGATTTACAGCCAAATTAGAGTCATCTAACCCAAACTTCTTCAACAATTCCTTCACATACTTAGTTTGAGATATGAATATACCTTTTTCAGTCTGTGCAATCTGCAAACCTAAGAAAAATTTCATCTCAGCAATCATAGACATCTCAAATTATTTCTTCTTATCACTGACAAAGTTCATACTCATGGTATCATCACCACCAAAGATAATATCATCCACAAAGACTTCAACAATCGGGATGTTAGCATTCATAATCTTAAAATATAGATTATTATCAACAACACCTTTAGTAAATCTCAATTTCAATAAATATTTATCTAATCTAGCATATCGGGCTCTAGGGGCTTGTTTGAATCCATAAAGAGATTTCTTCAACTTACATACCATGTCTCCATCTGATAATGAAAATCCATCAGGTTGCTCAATGTAAACTTCTTCCTATAGATCACCATTCAAAAAGGTAGATTTGACCTCCATTTGATATACCTTGAAATCTTTATAAGAAACATATGCAACCAACAATCTAATAGCTTCAAGTCTAGCAATTAGAAAAAAGATACCTCATAATCAATTCCTTCTTACTGTGAATATCCTTTGCAAACCAATCTTTCTTTATTCCTAACATCTTCACCAGATTCATTCAACTTGTTTCTGAATACCCATTTAGTAACAATAACATTCTTATCCTTAGGTCTATGCACAATTTCTCAAGTATTATTCTTTTCAATATGTTCAAGTTCTTCTTCCATAGCTCTCATCCCATTTTCATCTTTACAAGCTTCAACAACATCTTTAGGTTTAACTTTAGAAATCAAATATACTTCTTCAGCAACCAACTTTATCCTAGTCATTACACCTTTATTCTTACAACCAATAATTTTATTTTCAAAATGTTTCAATCTTACATACCTCGCAATCTTCTGATTGTTCTAATTCTTAGGTTCCTACACATCTTCACCAGTGGCAACAACATCCGAATTAACAGTTTCTATCAGATCATTCTGCTTAGGTTCTTCAGGTTGAATACGGGCTAAAACAATATGTTGACCATCATTATATCCACATGCTCTGATCTCCTTCCCAAGGTTGTCATCCACCTTCACATTTGCACTTTCTACTATCTTTCTCAGTCTCTTATTGTTGCGCTGATAGGCTTTGCTCTTTGTGGAATATCCCAAGAAGATACCTTCATCACTTCTAGCATAAAAATTTCCTATGTCCTCATCTCTTTTGATATAAAATTTTCTACCAAATACTTTGAAGTATTTCTAAGTATTAGATTTATAGGTTTACTTAGTGACAAAATCATTTCATTTTTCTAGTTTTGATATGATCTAAAGAGACCATCACTTCTAGGTTGAAGAGGCTTGAATTGTTTGGACCAAAAATAATCAAGACAAACATCTTCATGCCTCATTTTAGGTTGAAATATGCTATGATTAATAATTATGATTTCACCATTATGAGGAAATTTCAAACACTTATGAACAATAAAAGCGATAACTTTCATGAAAGAGAGACAAGGGTGTCCCGATTTCACACGAAATCTATTGAATGTAGTCCAATGATATAAAATTGAATATTTAAGCATTTAGTGCCAACATCAATAGGAAGTGTTATAGAACCAATAGCAGGACAAGAGAAGCCATAAAAACTTTAGCTATGATATTAGTATCATCATATATCACTTGATGCAATTGCAAAGTATAAAGAAATTCTTTAGTTATCACATTAACCATGCAAGCAAGATCAATAAGCAACCCTCTAGAAGGTATACCTTTGACTTTTGCACTTATGTATAATGGGCCATCGGGTGCCTTAATGGTCTCACTAGGACCAAATGTTATGCACAAATCCTTAGGAGGTTCTTGTTGATCTACAAGGTTCACCACAATATTGGATTCAAGGGTCACATAATTGGGATAGTAAGCAGGATGATCAGTCTCAATCACATTAGTGGAATGGGATGGTAAAGGATCTATGAAAATTTGAAGGTTTTGATTATGAGGAGCTACATATTTGTTTCCTTTATCATTAACACCTACCACAGGTATAGTATTGTTGTCAATCAATTCTTGAATCTTACTTCTCAATGAAAAACACTTTTCATTATCATGACTAGGCTGATGATGGTATTGACAAAAATATTTACCATCAAAATAAGGTGAAGTTTTCTTGGATGGGTTGATAGGTTTGATTTGGGGAAGTTTTAACACATTCCTTTGTATTAACTGATACATCATGCTATGCAAAGATTCATTCATAGTGGTTGCTACTTGAGTGTTGTTGTTGATCTTGTCATTGAATTTGATGAGTACTTTGTTTGGTTTGATCTTCGCAAATGGTTGTTGAGAACTATCACCCTTATCACTCGGAGCCATGGAAGGAGATGATTCTTCCAATTAACTCACAGTCAATTGCTAATTGTGAATTACTACACACAACTACGGAAAGGAAATAAATTTAGTTAAGAGAAGTTTATCCCTAATATAATTTTGTAAATTAGCAATAAAAATCTTTTGAATATCTTGATCAGGCATAGCAAAAGAAATTTGAGAATATCTACCAATAAAATCAGTCTCTTTTTCTTTAACTCCTTGTTTACAATGTATCAAATCAGTTAAAGTAACGTTAGGACCAATGTTATTGTTAAAATGTTGAATGAAAGCATTAGCCAGTTATTGAAAAGAAATAATAGAATAAGGAGGTAAATAAAGATACCATTGCAAAGATCTATCCTTAATGTTCTAGTAAACAATTTTGCTAACAACCTTTGATCATGAGAAAATTCACTAAACAAAGTTTGGAACATTTTATAATGAGTTAAGGGATTACCTTTTCCATTATAAATTTCCAATTGAGGGACTTCTACATGTTTAGGAGGGGTGGCTCTAACAATGTCATTGGATAATGGGCTCTCTACATCAAATGTGGGCACAATATACTTGGATTGATTCACATAAGCTATTTGTTGTTGTCAGGAAGACATTATTTGGGCTAGATTATTGATTGTAGCTTTGGTAAAAGGATTGAAATTAGACATGTTGGATTGAGATGGTGGAGTAATATTGTTGAATGAAGGAAGATATTGAGAATATGGAGGTGAGGCACTATGACAAGTAGGTAATGGAGAAGATTGGGTAACACGTGGAAGACTCATAGGAGGAATAACGAAATTTTGATTGAAGGAGCTCCCCCCTTGACTAACATTTATAGGTGGTGAATGGATTGGGTAATAAGGGGAACACTCATGGTAGGAGGAATGAAAGAAGAGGTATTTCCCCCATGACTAACATTTCTAGGTATAACATTTTGTGTAGAGGTAGCCATGATGTTTGATGTGAAGCTAGGAAGATTAGTCATAGGGGTTGTGTATAACCTAGGTTTTAGGAACAACTCTTCATAGCCATGATATTAGAATCAAAAATATGAGAAATACAATGCAAGATATCAACACCATGTTTATCACTTTGAATTATTATTTTTATTCCTTCAATAAATGGGAGAGCTTCACTTTTTGGGTATTCTTGACTCATCCATTGTTGAAGATTACCAAATTGATTGTGCATCTTTGCTAATTGATCAACAAATATCCTCATTATAAGAATTATCAAGAGGATAAACAATAATATCTGTAAGATTAGAAGAACCACCAATATCCTATTTGAAAAAGGCAAATTAGGGTCCATTTCCTCGGTAATTAAACCTTGGGCAGCCTTAATTCTACAACTTCTTCTAATAGGGATACTATAGGTAGGACTAATAGTAGTAAAAATCATGCACTAGGAAAAGGAAATTGTGAAGAATAATTCAATCTCCTAGGAATTTGAAATTTAAACTTAGGGCTCTGTTAAAATAACCTCTTAAATTAAATTTAAAATTTTTCCCTAGAAGATAAAAATTTGAATTTAAAATTAGGGTTGAAATTGACCTCTTAATTTTAAAAGTTTGAAAGGAGGGAAAATCAAAATTAAATTTAGGGTTGTACAAATCTAACCTCTTAATTAAAATTTTGAAATTTTGGAATGTTGAAATATTGAAGAAATCAATTTAATTTTAAAAATTAGGGTATATGTAGTTAACCTCTTAATTTTAAAATTTAAATTGAAAATAGCAATGGTGAAATTCAAATTTGTTTTTGACCTTAGGGTGACCTAAAGTTAATTAAATTTCACAAATCTCTGGAATTGTGTAGTAAAATACAGTCAAAGCAAGGTCCCAAAATTTGAGCAAAAAGAGTTGGGACCAAGGTGTAGCAGCACGGTCTGAACATACAGTCCAACAAACTTTTTACCAAATTTTTTGAGAAGCAAGATATTGTGATTTTAATGAAAATTCCAAAAGGATATGGGAATTGGAGATGTTGAGATATGTGAAAATAATCCTTGAAGGTCGAAATATGACACACTTAGGATGAATGATTGATTGGAAAGCCAACAAAAAAAGGGGCACACCTAAGGGCCAATTTTTTATGATGTTTAAAAGGACAATGAGAAGCTTTAGATTTAATTGAGCCAATTATATTCTTAATGGAAAATTTGAATTTGGAAAAGATTAATTTAATTTTAAAAATTAGGGTTTGTTGCATAAACTACTTAATTTTAAAATTTAAATTTGAAAATTTGAATGTTGCAAGGAGGGAAAATTAATTTTAAAATAGAAGCAAAGACAAAATTCAAGATCTAGACAATCGACAAGGTCAATTTTAAAATTAAAAATTAGGGTTTTGTGATTTAACCACTTAATTTCAAAATTTAAAAAAATTGAATAGGCAAATGAAAAATTTGAATTGTAAAAATGAAGAGGTCTCAAATCTAAAAATGACAAGCTCAATTTTGAATCTAAAAATTATGGTTTTTGTGAATTCAACCTCTAAATTTTTAAATGAGGAAACTTTAAATTCAAAGGAGAGGGATGAATCTACTAGATCCAATCCCAAAGGATGCAAGGAATGGATATTGAGTAGATTGATTCAAATTGGAATACAATTGACCCTTTTGTAAGTTGATTAATTGAATTAAGGCAAAGTTCTGAAATTGAAGACAAAGTAGTGAAAATAGCAAGCTATAGATTCGGGATTTAGTCGTACACCTGGATCTGAGAAGTTTGAGATGATTTGGAGCTTCTTTGAGAAATCAAGAAAAAAATTTAGGGACTGTGTGTCCGGACAGGGGCACCCTCCAGTTAGTCCTCCAAACTTGACTCGCGTTGAAAAGGGTTTTTTCATCTCTGCGAATAAATCTTAATTCAAGAAGTACAACTATGCACCTACTTCTTGCACACAATGAGAAAGGGAAATGTGTTAGGAATAGGGGTTTCCCTTTAGGTCAAACCCTGGTTTTGGAATTAACCAAATGGTTGAAATAATGTAAATGAAAGGACTAAAAGTATAAATCCTCCTATTTGAGGGGATGTTGAATTGCTTGAAAATGAAATGCTTATACCTCTTTGTGATTTTTTGCTTGGCTCTACATGAAATTATGATTTCATGAAGTAGAATGATTATCTCCTCTTCAATGCTTGAAATCTTGACTCTATTGCTACTCCAAAGCTTGAAGGAAGTTTGAAAATGCTCAATTGCTCTTGAATGCTTGAATTCTTGATCTCTTAAATTCCTGAATGCTTGATAATTATTTCCGTTAGATGTCAAATGAAAGAAGAAATCCCTCTTATATACTTTCTAGTAGGATTAATTCACTGGTTTTCTGACTCGAGCTAACATAGGGGCAATTTCCCCACTTCAAATTTGAGTTAGGTCCAAGGGAGGGGATCAAGATAGGCCCTAATCAAGGGGTCTCAAGGCACCACACCATGATCTTGTCCTATTTTGGGGTAGGATAAATGTGGCCCCTGAGTACATTGTTGGATTGCAAGGTGTTTTGGATATGCATGAGCATATTCAAGTCTGCAATCAAGCTGATGGGCGCAAACACTAAGGTGAAGACCCAAATGCAATCAAAAATTGTGAGGGCTGCAATTTTAAGACGTTACAACAACATATTTAGTGGAGGTGACTTCAAAAAATTTTGAGAATTTTACACCCTAGAATAAAGTCGAATTTGGAAATTGGATTGTGCGAGATTGAATATTGGATGATAATGTACACAATCTAATATCATAGGGAAATGATAATGAATGCCCACTAATAGACTGGAGACATATTGATACTAATTGAGAGTAAAATATAACATAGTTTGGGTGGCGCCAAGTGAAATGGCATAAATATATGTTGTCGATATGGAGACTCTCATGACCTCAACAAAGATGGTGAGGGGTCTCAACTAGAAATAGATGTAAATCAAATCACTCTAATACCATGTTGGAGTTTGCAACCTCCAAATCTTAGGATCACAACTATAAATAACTTCCATATAAAGAGAGAAACAATAAATTCACCAAGATGTAGATTATATTAAGATGATAGATATGTTACATTGAGCTTTCTTATATAGAAACTAAGGAGGGAGTAATTAAAACTACCTTCATGATAATATTAAATGTAATATTTTAGATAAAAACTTACATAAGACACCTAAGATAAATAACATGAACAATATATTAATTGATTATTTCATGTGACAACTAAGCTATCCTAAGTAAACTTAACATGTGTGAATAAGTTCTAACCAACAACTATTTATGAAATATCCTTATTCCCACCAACAAAACCATGAAGTAGGCTTGTATACCAACTCTCCAAAATGATGTCATATCAAAATTCTTAGTTGGGAGAAGAAAAAATGAGAAATGATGTCATAAAAAAAAATTAAAGACTAAGGAGGAGGATTGTGAAAGAATTAAAGTAGAATTAGTATCTTTGAGAAAGGAATTGGAGAAAGTAAATATTTCTCTAAGAAAAAGAATAAAAATTTAAAATATTACTCGGATCTTAGATGAGATTATATGTAGTTAGAGGGAACCACACATCAAAATTGGCACTACATTCATTGAAAAATAAATCAATCAGACTTCTTAGAATTCCATGAAAATAATTGTTAAAGTTCTAGATGATTATGGTTCTAAAAGTTTAGGATATGATCATCAAAGACTGACTCAAGACATCAAAAAGGAGGATGAAGGACTTGAGGCTTGTAATTTTTTTAAATTTATTAAATCTTATCCATATTCAGAGATAGAATCTACCCAAAAGACAAAATCTAGGTAGAAGGTTGTACAATACCAAGTTTAATCATTATTTATCTAGTTAGTATTTTAATTAAAATTATTATGGACATAAGGCAATAGATTGTAGAAGATAGAATAACTTTTTGACTAGAAACAAACAAAATAGAGGTGTTGGAAGAGTGCACAGGACCAAGATATTGTATCATGTTATCTCATGAGCATATGATGATAGTCTGGATGAGAGAAGGTCATAATAGGCTCAAAATAACCTAGAGGGAGGTGGACTAAAGCAAGGACCCAAAAAGGATTTTGAAATTGTAAAGGGTTTATAATTTATGGCACTACACAATGTTTACTACAATTAGTATACGTTCTAATTTTATGATTTTAATATAATTTAAAATTAAAAAGTGACTTTGGAGGTTTCTCATCTATGAGTTTAATTGACTACTAAATAAATGTCTTGTACATTTTATAGTGTTGATAATTTTCTAATAACAAAGATGCTTCTATGCCATAGGGTGTACCGATCAACTATATGTGCATGATTTTTTTTTATTGTCATAGCTCCAGAAAATGCCACCATGGTTCCTAAGGCCCTTCACATCATTGAAAACATGAATATATCCCTCCACCATCTAGATGTTCATTTTCTTCTTAACTTGGTGATGTTTGGCTAGATGTTAAAAATCTCCCTACTCAGACCTTGTTTTTACATATGCATGCTACCATTGAGAAAGTTAAAGATAAAAATTAACAAAATTTAATCACATGTTGGGAACCCATTGTTGACAACCAAGACCTCCTTGATGTGTGGTTTCCCCAATTAATCGCGACCTCCTTCCTATCACTCAAATAGCCTTGGTAGCTTGTCAATTTGACCATCTTATTTTACTTTTTTTTCTCAAATTATAATTCTCAAGATTTGATTCAATTTCACCCACCTTTTATGTGATGTATTTATTAGATTTTTGATATATCACTATAAATTATAAAATTCTTTATCATGAAAAAACTAGAAATATGAAACTAAAAAATAAATAATTATATATTTCAATATTTATTATATATTAATTATGAAGGAAAACCAGGGTCTCAAGTCCTTCTCTACATAAGTAAAATTATCAAGATGCTACAAAAGTAGAAAGATAATAAAAATCAAGAGCTAAAGATAACTTATAGGCAACAGTAGAAAAAGAAAAAATTGTAAAGGCCTAAACAATACTATATGTAGAACTTTGACCTATGAATGGGAAAATAAACATGTTTCAAAAGACCTTTCTTCCTTCTTTGTACCTTCCTCCATGGATGTCAGTAAAGAGGGAGCATATAATGTTGCAAATGATTTTTCTAGGTATTTTTTAATTTAATAGTCATCCACATTAAATTATAAATATTGTAGCAAAATGGTCATAATAAATATATAATGTTTTTGTTCATTCAACTAGGTAAGTACCAAGTTAAAGATAAGAATGTATGTATTGAGCCCCTTATTGACGAGTTGTTGGAGTTATGGAATGGTGTCACTATGTATGACGTCTCTAGACCAATAGGACAAAGAAAATTTTAATTCCATGTAATGCTTGTATGGACAATTCATGATGCCCCAGGGCTAACACATTTTTTTGGTATGTTATAATGATCAACTTGCACATGATTATAACTATAAAAATTATTATAATTAATCCAATTATACATGATCTTGTAGTTCTTCAAACAAAGTGAAAATTTGCATGTCCAGTTTGTGGTCCAAAGATGAAATCTCGTTATTCAAAAAGTTTAGGAAAATAGGTGTTTGATGAGTATAGGCAATTCCTCCACAAAAATCATAAGTATCAAAATACCAAAAAACATCTTTTCAATGGGAAAGAAGAGTCTACATCAGAGCCACAAAGAATGACACCTCGCCTATGGAAGTTGGAATATAATCAAATTAATCAAAAAGGCAATGTTATTCCATCTAATGGTTTATGTTTGGAATTTGTATTTTGAAATTGTGTTTTGTTTACTGATGATGTAATTGATGATGATCATCATTGTTAGCTTTTTTAATATATTATATGCCTTGTGAAGGTGGTCAAGGCATTAATGACCACCTTCCAAAGGGACTAAAGAGTTATCCTAGACAATTTAGTAGGTTTCCCTACTACGAGCAGCTACAAATTGTGCATTTGTTTGATACTATGCATATTGGAAAGAATATAACAGAGACATTATGGAAAATATTGGATGGAAGGCGTGACAAATAAAAAATTATCAAAATTGGTAGTGACATTCAGGAATCCAATCATGCAATGAAAATGTCATTCAATAAAATAGCGATGGAGACTAGATTAATATAAGCTCCCTTCCTTGGTTATTAACGGAGCCGCAAAGCAATGCTATAAAAGAAGTCATATGAAAAATTCAATTTCCCACAGGATTTTTTGCAAACATAAACAATCTCATAACAAAGAAAAGTGAATTCGGGTAAGTGATGAAAACACATGATTGGCATACCTTCATTAAGGTAATTTATGTTCTTGTGTATTTACTATATATTTATATACTACATGTACTTTTCATTGTATTATATTAGAAAACAATGAAAAAGATCATTTTGTAACTTTTGCAGTACATTCTACCTCTATCTCTCCCGGACACTTCGACAATAATGTCAAGAAAGTTATATATGATCTTGGAAAATACAAGAGGTAAGTAGTGATATTTGTTTAATTCGTAGTGATATTACTTGCTATGTAATATATTGTATATTACTCTGTAATGTCTCGTTAATATATTTGCATCTTGAATCTCTTGTAGGTGGTTGTCATATAAAGAAATCCATAAAGAATATATTAAATATTGGAATAGAAAAATTCTTCATCTAATGTGTGAAATGCAAAAGTTTCTACCAATACACAAGAACACTACCTCATACACCAAGTTGAGAAGATTGAATTGTGTGGACC